>NC_055988.1:130375333-130677819 GCF_018446385.1 Zingiber officinale
ACAGGGAAAGGGGTCGCCGGAGTGCCGAAGGACGAGGTCACCGGAGCAAGGAGTGCAGGGAGAAGTTGCTGAGCACGCGAAGGCGAAAGTGCGGCGGAAGAAGGCGACGAGAGCTTTATAAGGATGGGCTCGACCCGCCCGAGCCGTCGGATGCAGGTCACATAACCCGAGGCCCGCATCCAACCGTCCATTTCAAACCGATGAACGTCGCATCGGGCGTAAGGCGGCGGCCATACGATGACGTCAACAGCGCCACGTGTCACTCGGTCAGAGGAGGGCATTTAATGAGCCCCATCACGAGGCATAACCCGTGTGCTCAACCATAATGGCGGAGATTTACACGCATTCCGAGAAGATCCCACGGACATCATCACAAGCCAGTTGGACAACCCTTGACAATCAGCCGACCGGTGCTATTCGACCCCATAGTGGCTAAGTGGAGGTACACGCTCGGCCAAACTCATAGTCCAGTCAGTCGGACTTAGCGCCTCCTTCGACTAGACTTGAGGGGGAGGCATGTGATCCGGTGGTAAGGAGGGGGGACCCTCGTCGGCGGAAGGTCAACGACACGTGGAGGTCAATAGTCAAGAGGGTCAACCCCAAGGTCGTGTCAAGCGGAGTGGCGGGCCGACCGAGCATTCGGCCGACCGAACATCCGGCCAGGGGTCTCCCGGACCGGACGAAAGACAGCCCGACCAGGGGTCAGGTTTCCGATGCTCAAGGTAAAAGAGTCTATGGGCCGGGCGGACAGGAGGCGAACAGGCCGCTCGGCCGAGCCACAGGACAATAAGGCGCAATTCCATCTGAGCACATGAGCAGGGCTTCCCCGCCCGGGCCGAGGTATGCGCATTCCCGGAGGCCATGAGCGTCGAGCGGCTGGTCCGCTCGGCCCGGGAACAGATAAGAGCGCAAAGAGACAAAAAGGACAGCTGGTAACTTCATCCTCGAGACACCTGCCGCCGACAAACAGCATGGTCAGCGGCCGGAGCAGACAGAGTATCGTACGGTGGAAGTTTCCACCGTTACATCAAGGATATGCTCGGACGATTGCGGAATGACGTCAGACATGCTTTTCTAACACAACCCTACTAAGGTATGTTTGGGGAAGCATGCATGCATCGAGAAGCATGCCCGCGCCTCCCCGGGGTCCTATATAAGGACCCCCAGACTTCGACGGAGAGAGGCGATTCTCATCACTGTAGCCACAGTAGCGTTACTTTGCTCCTCTTCTTCTTCACTGCCTGACTTGAGCGTCGGAGGGTCGTCGCCGGGAAACCCCTCCCGGCTCGGCTTCTTTGCAGGTTCGCCGGAGATCCACATCACCAGTCAAAGACAGCGGAGAGTGCCACGTCCCCAGTGTCCATCGACTCAGCGCTCGGACAGGATCAATTACTAATGAAAACAATAAAATAGAAACTTGGCTTTGATACCAATTGTTCGTTTTTATACATGAATTCTAAGAAATCTAAAATAAGAACTTGTGCATAGGAAATACAAGAACATGAGCATAGATCTAGTTTCATTTTTAAACTTGGCATAATAATTAAATACAAAATATTATAATTACGAAGAACTTAAATGTAGCGGAATTGTCATTGTTATTCATGTAAAACTCATCAATCCTATAATCCTACAGAAGAAGAAGAAGAAGAAGAAGGAGAAGAAAGTTGGTGTTCCAGAGGAGGAAGGGTTGATAACGTCGAATTCTCTTCGTTAATAAGGAACGAAAAAACATTTCAAAAGATGTCCTAATCCTCTGAGGATCAACTCATTATATAATACACATCCATTATCAATCTATAGATGATAATGGATGCTGGTAGTGTGTTCTACACATATGAGATCTACATCCAATAACTCGAAAATTCAATAACTTTAAGTTAAATCATTTAAACAGATTTAGTTCGTATTAGTATATATAAATTACAATTAAGTCTATATAATAGAGATAAAATTCATCCGTCCAGTCCTTCCTTGAGATCTTATATTGGCCGGAACATCATGCATCAGGGGCTGCCTTTTTTTATTATGGAAAATAAAAAAGTAAATGCATTTAAAGAAATTAGACATCATTACTAAGTTATTTTGTTTTGTCTAAAATTTTTGAGTTTGCCGAGATAAGTAACTCTTGAATGACAAGCAAAGTGATCCAATAGATTCTACTTGCGCCAAAAGAATATTTTTATAATTTTCAAAATAATATTATGTGACATGTAGAAGAGCCTTATCTAGCCTAGAAGACGTCATAGTCATTCGGAGATTAATATCAAGAGATTTCTACGAAAACAAGCTTTTCTCTTGTGAAGTGCTTTTTGAGTATTTACAAAGTATTTTTTTTAGTATTTGAGGGATACAAGTCTTCTAAATTTTTCTTCAAAGGAGTTTAGAAAAAATCTTTGAAAAAAATTTAAGAGGTCTCTATGGAGGGACTCATTCAACTCTTACTATTGTACTTTGGTTCTCATATTCTTTAAACACTTGGGCTTATACAATACTACCTCTCAAATCGCTCTTTATATTATTGTGTGTTTTCTTTGTTCTATTAGGAGAAACTAAGATTCCATCACGTTACTTGGTGATGATGAAGGTCATTCTTAGTTTTAATTGGGATTAAATAAGTTTTCAACTCTATCCAACAGTATGAAAGGTACATGTGATCGTGCAATCATGCCCCAAAAAGTTAGGTCCGATTATATGATTTTGATATGTTTGACACAATTTTAAAGTTATTATATTGTTAATACTGTATGTCAACTGTGCAAGTTCTCATATTAATATTGTAGAAATAATGAATAAATTTCAAGTAGGTGAAGATTGATAAAGGAAAAGGCCAATGGACAATGATAGGTTTGTAAAGTCTAAATTGGTCAGGTCGATCTAACATTTAACAAAATAGAAGTCCTGAAAGTGGTGATAAATTTTGAAGTTCAATAAGAGTTGGCATATAAAAATGTCTCGATAGGTCAAGAATGATTAAATATTTAACAAGTGATGAAAACTCAGAGATGAGCCCTCTTCACAGATGAAAATTTCTAATAGATCAAGGTCGACTAAAAACTTAGCAGATAAGGAAGATTCAGAGATGAACCCTCCTTGCAAATGAGAAGTCCTAGCTAATAGGTTAAGATTTTTGGGATACTTGACATTCAAAAAGTCTCGAAGGTAAACTCTTGGTATGTGAGTTTTGAGCCCATGTAATTTTTTTTTTCCTTAGATGAAAAGTTAATGTGTCAATCAATTGTTGGTCATAATCAGTCAACTATCATATCAACTAAAGTTAGGAGACTTGTAATAGATTTAGTTGAGTAATTTAAATGGCCTAGTTAGTCAACTAGTTAGTTGATTAAAGGGTAGCATGGTGCATAAAATTTTTATCAATGTGAAATATCTATCATATCAACTAAAGTTAGGAGACTTGTAATAGATTTAGTTGAGTAATTTAAATGGCCTAGTTAGTCAACTAGTTAGTTGATTAAAGGGTAGCATGGTGCATAAAATTTTTATCAATGTGAAATATCTATCATATCAACTAAAGTTAGGAGACTTGTAATAGATTTAGTTGAGTAATTTAAATGGCCTAGTTAGTCAACTAGTTATTTGATTAAAGGGTAGCATGGTGCATAAAATTTTTATCAATGTGGAATATCGAGAAATGATCTATTATATACAGTTTTATCTGACTTTGCAAGAGACTAATTTTGAGTCCGAACATGTGACCTTCAATTCATACGATAATAATTTTATCGTCACGCTAAGGCTCCCCTTCTAACTTGTAAGTTGATTGATAATTTTAAATTTGAAGTATTATTTCATTAAACAAAAAAAATGATTAACTAGTCTAGGTAACATCGAGCTTGGGGTGATCCGCCAGGCCTCACGGAAGTTTCCCACCGGCCACCAGGGTAAATCAGGAAGTGTTTGCGATAGAAAGTGGCCACCAGGATAAATCGGGAAGCGTTTACGGCGGACAGCCCAGAAGCCCAACATCCTTTAGTTGCAAGTCCCATTTGGAAAAAAATCTCTACAGATACACCGTAGTTGAGAATTGAACCGTGGGTATCTGGGAGATAACTGAGCGCCCTTACAAATGCACCATAGCCCTGAGAGTATTATTTTTATTAAATAAAAAAAAATAAACTCAGTTAGCCTCTTTGACTAGCCCTAGGGGTGACCTCCCTGGCCCCACAGAATTTTTCCACCGACCACTAGGATAAATCAGGAAGCACGCAGAGCGAGAAGCCCAAGAGCCCAACGTCATTTGGTTGTGCGCCCCATTTGGAGGAAAAATTCCTATAAATATCTCATAGCTGAGGCTCGAACCGTGGATGCTTGAGTGATAATCTGAATGTCTTACCGTAACACCATAGCCCTGGAGACTATTTCATTAACAATGTAGCAAAAGACAAATACACTCACCCCTAGCACCCCCGCCAACCCGTTCTAGGGTCAATACGGAGGAGGTAAATCATGAGTGACTACTAGCCTTTGAAATAGTGATTAGCACATAAGGGAGACATTTACCTCGGCTTTACCGAGATTCAAACTCCAGATCTCATGATGGCAACACTTCATGGGCTAGTCACTAGACCGTCCTAAGGGGACGACTATTTCATTAAACAATCGTGGCAAAAGGCGAATACGCTCGCCCCTAGCGGCCAACCCGTCCCAAGCCCAATACAGAAGAGATAAATCACGGGCGGCTACTAGCTTTTGGAATAATGATCGACTAACATATAAGGAAGGTATCTACTTCGATTTTACTGAGATTCGAACCCTAGATCTAATTGTGGCAACGTCTATTTCATTAAACAAGATATTACATAGAGAAGTTAAAGTTATCACAAGGAGTTGATTGATCATGTTTAAAGAGTCAATTGATGAAACGACCATGTTAAGATTTAGTCATTAAAAGATCTAGATTAGTGAAGTCGACTAATGAGGTTCAAATAGTCGCCGATAACATAATCACTAGGAAACGGTTGTGATTCAAAGGAGCCGGTCATGAATCAATTTGGATCAATCAATTGATGGCAAAAAGGAGCCGACTGATTACACACTCACTAGATAATGAAATGGTCATGATTCAAGTGAACCATGGATTCACAGGCTTCGTCAAGCGTTGATCCAGAAGAGTCGAATGGAAGGTAGATGAGTGATTGAAGGATCGAACAATTGAGTAATAGCGAGATTGAGTTGACTGATAAATTAATGGTTGCTAGCGTCACTATGGATAGGAATATGGAAATAAGTCATTATGTGAGATTTTTTATATCATTGAGTTCTATTTTTTATTATATTATTATTTATATATAAATAAATTTTATTTTTTTATTATTATTAAAAAAGTTTTCTTTAGTCTTCCTCATTTGATGTGTACTATTGTTATAGTTTTATATAACTTTTTGAAACATCTATTGGTTATTTATATACATATATGTACCATCTTAAATACATGTCATGAAATTTTTTCTAAATATGTGCAACCCCGACTTGTTCCTCAATATTTTTATTTCTTATCTATCCTTATATGATCGCACATCTATCCTAATATTTTTATTTCTGTAACTTTCAACTTCTACTCATGTATTAAGTCATAGTTTAATATTTAGCTCTATATATTATAATAATTTTTTTAAAATTTTTTAAAGGTACTATATAATTATTTATAGTAGCTTTTGTCAATCATATATTAGCTTTGGTTAAAAAAAAACAAGATTTTTTTTATTTCCAAAAGTTTACAAGAGGAGAAAAGAGTTCGTGGGGTGACTCACCTTACAAGGCCGTAGACTGTGGAATAGGACTGAGGGGTTATAATCTTTGAAATTTTCCTTTATTGCTTCATTTTTTACTATATTTATTTCTTCTATTGTGATAATAATTTAAAAAGTATATTTGTTGTGTTTATTACTACTTATAACTTAGCATTTATCAAGTTTAGTTTCTTTGATCTGATGAATGTGATTGGCCATGAAAATGTGAAATTTGTATGCTTGAAAAGGGGTAGGCTAGCTTTCCCTTCGTTCAAATTTCAAGTAGGATTATGAATGGTCTCTAACCTAAGTCTTTTAGCTTTTGTTATTCTAATTAGATTTTACCTTTAGAATTTAGAGATTGAATTATACTATTAAGTATAAAAAAAATTTAGATGAACATGAAGTGTACTATATATACACGTCCATTGATCACAATACTCGATGGCGACAACTGTTAGGATACTCGGTGAGCTAGAGGGGGCATGATTAGCTCTAATCATTTCGACGATGATGAGTTGCAATGGAAACCACATGAAACAATGTTAACACCCTAATTTACTTGGTATCCACCTCAACGAGGTGACTAATTCAAGGATCCACACAAAGTACACTTTCCATTATAAAAATATTGTTGGTACATGGAGCATTAGATAATCAAATTTGGTTTTGATGATTGACAAAGATTCAAAGTTAAGGTTAATTATGATCTAACAAGTTGAACTAAGTGTGTAGAAAAGTCCTAAGTGATCTTAAGAAAGGTGAAAGTCCTAGTTGAGACTAGGCAAAGAAATCTTAGTAAATACTAGGTAGGTGAAAAGTCATAGTTATGGTGAAGTCTTAGTCTGTAGGATTAGGCAAAGATTTGGCAGGTCGATGATGTTGGGCAAAATCCTATGGTTGAGGACACTAGGTAAAAGTCCTAGGGGTTGCGTACACCAGGCGAAAGACTGGAAGGATCGAGGATCGGATGTCCAACAGAAAGTCTTGATGTCTCGGACGTTGAGCAAAAGTTTAAATAGTCTGGAGGATCGGTTTAGCAAAAGGTAAATTCTCTTGAGAGGTGTAGGTGAGAACGTCACTACAACAAAAACCCTCATAGACATCGGTGGAACAACAACAGTTTTAAGCAAAAATCGATGTCTTTGAGTATTTTACACCGGGTTTTCCAAAAACCGGTGTCTATGAGCGCAGATTTTCGCTCATAGACATCGATTTTTTAGGCGATGTCTATGAGCGCCTTTTTTTCGTTAATAGACACCGATTTTAACAGCGGTTTTTAAAATCCGATGTCTATGACAAAATAAAATAATTTAATTTTTGCAACACTTCACTCTTCCCTCCAAACCTAAACCTATATCGCACCGTCCACCCATACTTAGCCCTAAACCTATATCGTTGCTACGGCACCACCACTTTCCTCCGGCAATCTCTTTCAGCCCCTCATCTCCCTCTTCTCCTTCTAGCGTACCTGCCTCTCCCAATCAGGATCAAAACCACCTGCTTCGGTCCTAAGCAAAACCACAACATAAATGATAGATGCAATTCCCCCCTTCGAAGAGCACACCGGCCTTCCCGTCGGTGACCCTCTGCACGATCCCATTGTACATGTGGAAAGGGTTCTTGGGGTTCTTCACAATCACGATCATCCCGGGCAGGAAAAGGGGAAGCTCGGGGAGCTTCGGCTTCGCCCGCGCCAGCAACACCGCAATGCTCTCCTCGCCACCCGCCCTTGCCTTTGCCTCGGAAGGAGAGGGGTTCCGCTGGATGAAGTCTTTGAGGCCCTTTTCGCCGCCTGGGAAGCCTCCGGTGAGGCCGAAGAGCTCCTTTTCGAAAGCGCCTTCGTCCACGCCGACGGCAGAAGGCGGGGCAGGGCGTGGCAGGAGCAGGTGGGGAGGCAAGAGGAGGCGAAGGCGACTGTTCCATGGTGGTCCGCTGGAGCTCGTGGCGGATGCCTCGCTCGCCGTTGCAGAGGCCGCGACCACCCATGGTCTCCGAGAGGTCGAGCTTGGCGGAGGGGGTGAAAGTGAAAGCGGAGCGGGTCAGAGGGGTGGCCTGCTAGAGGAAGGTGGAGTTGCGAGAGAGAAGGTGAGGGTTGAGTGTAGTGTGGATGGGAATCGAAGTCGCCATGGATGGATGGATGGATGGAAGGAAGGAAGGAAGGAAGGAAGGTGATCAGGTGATTCGTTGAGTTGAGCAAGAATGATTGCGAAGGCTGCTGGTTGGAGGAGGTTTCCAGACCACAAAATACTCAATCGCATCGAATGTTTAGGGTAATTGCATTTTTTGATCTAACAAGTTAACCTATATCGTCGCTCGCTTCGCCGTCGACGAGCACAACAAGAAATAGGTCTCGCGCTCCTCCTAATTACTGTTTTTTTTCTCTCCCAAAATTGGGGCTTTTTCTCCAGACCAATGTTTTTCGATCTGTCGATGCGCAGAATGCGCTTCTGGAGTTTGCACGTGTTGTGAAGGCGAGGGAGCAGGTTGTTGCTGGAACTCTGCATCACTTGACGGTGGAGGCAGTTGAGGGAGGGGAGAAGAAGCTGTACAAGGCCAAAGTGTGGGTGAAGCCATGACTTAATTTCAAACAGGTTGAAGAATTCAAGCATGTTGGCGAACAAGGTAAATCTAGCGTCACTTTACTAAACACATTCTTAGTTTTCTTGTACACTGTTGAAGTGAAAAACATAGTGAACATGAAGATGGTAAAGATTCAAACCAAAAAACGCAAGGTCAAAAATATACGAATTTTTCATGGTCTCTTGTAGAGATACCTATTAAGTTGCCATTACACTTACATCACACCACATCATAACTCCATTAGATTATCTTTCCTTTTATAAACAAGGAGTCTAAGGATACAAGTATATCGAGCGTCTAGATAAGTGAGATTAGATCGGTCAATATAACACTAGTAAGATTAACACAAATGCATGAACATGATGTTGCTGTTTTCAGTATTGATTGTAATACTGAGCCATCTGCTCACACAATAAATGTGCCCAAATCTGGGAAACTGAAGGACCTTATTCAGGTTCTAGGTGTTGCTTCTTCATTGAGAGATGATGAGAGTCTATTGATTTCTGAGGCATGTTTTTTTAAAACAAAAAAATGTTATATTCAATCAATGAACTTTTGCTTTAGTAATGAATTAACCATTATTGAAGCATCCACAGGTTTATGCTAATTGCATTATCTGTTTTCTGGATGAACCATCAGATTCAATATCCCTGATACCAAAAGATGCTGAAAAATCTCCAGTTGTGATTTTTGCACACCAAAGATTGGAAGAGTGAGCTTTATAATCTCTATTTGTTTTTGCTCCGCGTGTTTTTGAAGTTATTGTTTTCCTATCAAAATCAAATTTCATGTCTGGATATTCTTTCAAGATATTAAGTTTGCAGTAATGCATACAAGACTTTTAGAATTTAAGCTAGTTTCTTGTGGAGAGTAGTTCCACATTGTTTCTATTATTGCATTATTAATCTAACTAACGATGACTGATGGTAACTTACCATTACTTTTGCATACAGGGCCTTACAAACATCAAGCTTTATCAATATTTGCTTATTTGGCTATATTAGACTGACATAGTAAGTTTGATAAGTGGAAGGGATTTTCCCTTTCTTCCTCAGTGGTTTCCTAGATTCTTCCATGCATTTGTGTTCAACTCCTATTGATGTTGAGTAATTTGCTTTATCAATGTTAGTTGTGACCTTTTCTGCTCGTAAGATATTTTTGGAGGCATTTAGTTTGTAAAAATATACTCCATCCAATTAAATGCTATTACTAGAAACAATAATAGAATGCAGATCATCATGAGAAAATATGATCAGAAATAATAAAGATCTGACTAACACGTCTAATCTTGACCTCAGATATTTGGATTCTTAACCTTTCTCTGTACCCATGTTGGACAGCGAACATCTGATATTCCTATTGATCATGTGTAACAGTATTTAGAAATTACCTTGTCGGAGACTTAGATATTGGCCAAAGTGTTAATACTTCACCAACATCTAGAATGTGATTTCTTTAGTTGAGATACATATTTGTGAATAGAGTTTGATGCTACTTTGTCCGTATATGTTTGTTTGACTTTTGCAAATACTTTCTGGAGTTTTTTTGTTGTACCTCTATATTTGTACTTGCTCAGAAAAATGAAAAACAGTACTAGACATGATTTTTGTTTAAAATATACGGGCTATGAAGAATGCTCCTAAACAAGGAGACAACAACGTTGAACAAACATGTTAACAACATTTTTCATTTATTGATTCAAGTTACTGGTTTGATCAAATTTGGATTTATTATATAGTTGTTTGGGTTTTGTAATCTAACTAATCAAGCTACCTGTCATTGCTTGAAGCTTTCTGACAATCAGTTATGCTTTTATCTTTTTTTTTTATTTCATCTATAAATTATTTGATTCATGTATCTATTATGATTATAAATGTTCTTAATAATCACTTTTCTACTTGTAAATGCTGAAATGTTGTAGCAGTATTTTTCTCTTGTAAATATTCAATGTTTTCATGAGCTCACATTGATGGTTCTAATTGGTGTGGATCATAGTTCCTGTAATTTGATTCAACATATGCTAGTTCCATGTCTCGTTTATGCATGAGTGACTGGTTTCACTCATTTGGTTTATGTTAGCTACATCTATCTTGTTTGGTTTAGTCTTGATCAGTTCCTAATCATTTCTTCCATAAGTAATCTCATGAATTTATACATACCAGTGCATTTCAACTCTATGTTAGGGTTTTGATTTACTGGTGCATTTATGCATACCAGTGCATTCAACTCTCAACTATTGACACTGATGGATGGGTTGAAGTCTCGTGCTCATGTAATTGTCATTGGGGCTATGAACATGCCAAACACTATCGATCAAGCTCTTAGACGATTCGGTAGGTTTGACAGAGAAATTGACATTGGTGTTCCTGATGAGGTTGGCCGATTGGAGGTTCTTCGCATCCATACTAAGAACATGAAGTTATCTGATGATGTATGTGAACATTACCAATTGCTGTTACCTTGTTAATAGATATCTTGTAGTGAATGTCCAAGTTATGAAATTTGATTTATTCAATGCAGGTTGATTTGGAAAGGATTGCTAAGGATACTCATGGCTATGTTGGGGCTGACCTTGCTGTTTTATGCACTGAAGCTGCTCTCCAGTGTATCCGTGAAAAGATGGACATAATTGATCTAGAAGATGAATCAATTGATGCTGAGATTCTCAATTCTATGTCTGCTACAAATGAACACTTTAAGACTGCTTTGGGATCTAGTAACCCATCTGCCCTCCGTGAAATTGTAAGTCTTTGCTTTGGTAATTATAATCATTTTCAGTTAGTTTTTTTCCTTCTAAATATGATTATCTACATGAATTTTTAAAATAAATTGTTGCTGCAAGAATTGAAAATGAGAAATTTGACATTGGTGTTCAACTCAAGAAATTAAACTTGTGTCTGGTTGGTAACTTGTGTTTACTGTCATATGTTGATGAATGGCCTAAAAACCACTTCTATTTCTACTTTGAGATATGCTGATAGTTTGTTGGGTTTGATCAGGTTGTTGAAGTACCAAATGTTAGCTGGGATGATATTGGTGGGCTGGAAAATGTCAAGAGGGAACTCCAAGAGGTAGTTTGCTGGATATGTTTGAGTTTTTATGTCCACCAAGTGTGATTTTTTCTTTCTGATGGTGATATTCTAGGACTTCTACAGCATATATATTTCTTCTATTTTTGTTCCTTGCTGTAGTTAAGTAGACCAAATGATACTTTTGCTTGACAGATTAGAACAGTGGATGTTTTAACTCAGAAAACTAGGCATTTGAAGGTGAAAAGTGGTGAGATTAGGGAAATGAAAGGCGCAAGAAGAATGGAGCAGTATAGCAAGTTGAACAGATTTTGATTCTCATAATTTAATGTAGCCTCAGCTTGATTTTTGACACACGATGTTCTACCTTGATGTGTACAATATCTATTAGCTTTTGATGTAAAAAGAATATTTGTGTATTTTATGGATACTGTTGTAAGAAGAATATTTATGTAATTTATGAATATTTGTGTATTTTATGGATACTGTTGGAAGAAGAATATTTGTGTAATTTATGAATATTTGTGTATTTTCTTGGATACTGATGGTTTTTCACTGTTTCGGAAATCGAATTTGTGTCGTTAAACAATACTGATGATCCGGCGGTAAGAACAGGGGACCCCCGTTCTTGGGAGTCAACGCCACGTGGAAGTCAAAAGGCAGGTGGCCAACCGGAGAAGGGTGGGTCGACCTCCCGGCCGGCCGACCGGTGTCTAACTGATGGCAAAAGGCGCCCTGGCAGGAAGCCGGGCCCCGGCGCTCATGGAACAGGGTCGTAGGGCTGAGCGGAGGGCACGCTCGGCTGAAGATATAAGGTAGCATACTGCTGACAGTCTCCACAAAGCACATTACCGAGAATCTCCCAAGTAGCCCATTATATGTGTCCGGCCGGCTGATGGGCGTAGGCCGGCCGGCCGGACGCCTGGCCAGGAATAAGGGGAAAAGGACAAGGGACATATTTTCTGACAGCGGGCAGGTTCTACATTCAGGCCAACGATAGAAGGATCTGCTGTCTCATCAGAGACGTGCTCAAACTGTAGCAGTATGGTGTCAGGTAAGCTCCTCTGACAAGCCCACACTACGGTATGGGGAAGGACACGTATACACCTCGGGGTGTGTGCACTCGCTTCTCCACAGCCCTATATAAAGGCCCTCCCTCTTCGCCGGAGGTACGGGTTCTACGATTCTTGGAGCCACTTTCTTGTTGTTAAGCTTTGCCTGACTTGAGCGTCGGAGGGTCATCGCCGGGAACCCCTTCCCGGCTCGACTTCTGTGCAGGTTCACCGGAGGTCCGGGCGGATAGTCAGCGGTTCTACGTCAGCCGCTTGGAGAGCGCCACGTGCCCAGCGTTTGTTGATTCAGCTTTCGGACAGGATCAATTTGGCGCCGTCTGTGGGAACGCTCCTGCATCCGATCGGAAGCAATGGATGAAGCTGGATGACAGCACTCAGTGATGCTCTCCACGGAGGAACTCGACGCTTTGATCGAGACAAGAGCCGCCAAGCTTATGGAACAGAGACAAAAGTCACAAGCTGAGCGGGCAGAGCAGCAAGCAACATCAGCATCAGGTGGCCGAGCGGAAGCACCTCAGGCCACCGTTGCCTTCCATCGGGCTCTATTCCGCACTCCGGAAGCCGCAGCAACTAATCGGGATTGGGGATCTTCTTCGGATGAAATGCCAAGACGAGATAAAAAAGGGAAAGCCCCCCGAGCGGACGCATCGCCCGAGCGGATCAACCGCCAATTTTCAGAAGCTATTCTACGAGACCCTCTGCCCAAGCACTATGTGCCCCCGACGATCGGTGAATACAATGGAACCACCGACCCGGATGATCATTTGGGTAAGTTTGATAACACGGTCATCCTGCATCAATACACAGATGGGGTGAAGTGTCGGGTTTTCCTCACCACCCTCTCTGGATCGGCTCAGCGGTGGTTTCGGAGGTTGCTGGACGGATCTATCACAAGCTTCAAAGACTTCCGTACGGCCTTCCTCCACCACTTCGCCAGCAGTCGGCGCTACCAGAAGACGAGTGTCAGCCTATTCGCCATCAAACAAGAGCCCAGGGAATCGCTCCGAGCCTATATCCAGTGGTTCAACCAGGTAGCCATGGACATTCCAACAGCCACCTCGGAGACAATGATGAATGCCTTCACACAAGGCCTCGTGGATGGGGATTTCTTCCGATCGCTCATTCGGAAATCACCCCGAGACTACGACCATATGCTACACCGGGCCAACGAATATATCAACGTGGAGGAAGCCCAAGCGGCCCGAAGAAAGGAAACCCCAACTAAGTGGGCTCCCCCTGCCGAGCGGAAGCCTCACAATGCTCACCAGCCGCCCAGAGGACCGCGGGGCGAGGCAATTCGTTCTCCTCTAAGATCTCATGTCCAAGAAGTAGCGGCCGAACGACCCAAGCAAAAGAAGAAATGGACTCCTATGTTTTGCTCATTCCACCGGACGGACACGCACAACACCAGAGATTGTCGGAGTCTTCCCTTTATCGCCCATCCCGTTCCCCGTAGTGGCGGTCGCCGATCGCCATCGACCGATAGGCGACAGAGAACTCACAGAGCCGATCAGACTATACCTGACCGCCGACAAAGACAAACCCCCGAGCAGCAGCGTACTCCAAGGCGTGAAGACAATCCTCGGATGTCTAGGGAGCGGCCTAGACCGTCTGCTCAGGAAGAAGAGAATAGAAACAACTCTTCCCGAGGCGAAATCAACATCATAGCTGGTGGTCCGACCGGAGGAGATTCCAACCGAGCAAGGAAGGCGAGCGTCCGGTAGCTCCAGATCCATGCGGTCGGCTGCAGCCAGGAACGGGCGAGCGGACCTAAAATCAGCTTCGGGCCTAGGGACTTGGAAGGGGTTGAAGTTCCCCACGACGATGCTCTTCTCATCAAAGCGGTAATAGTCAATTATACTATTCACCACGTTTTTATTGACACAGGAAGCTCGGTCAATATCATATTCAAAAAGGCATTCGATCAACTTCAAATCGATCGAGCCGAGCTGCTGCCCATGATGACCCCCCTCTATGGGTTTACGGGCAACGAAGTTCAGCCGGTCGGACAAATCCGGCTGGCTATCTCGATGGGAGAGGAGCCGCTCAGAAGGACGCAGACTGCAAACTTCGTCGTGGTGGACTCTCCGTTGGCATATAACGTCATATTGGGGCGACAAGCTCTCAGTGAATTCCAAGCGGCCGTCTCCACTTTCCACCAGAAGATTAAGTTCCCCGTTGAGGATAAAGTGGGAGAAGTACGAGGAGATCAACTAGCATCTCGGCGATGTTACATCGAGATGGTCCGAGCAGAAGCCAATGCCGCTCGGAAGACGCCCCGGATCGAGGTGAACGCTATCACTGAAAAGCCACCCTCTTTGATTTATGAAAAAAAGAGGAAGTGCAGATTCACCCGACCCGATCGGAGGCCACGACATTCATCGCGTCCGATCTGGAGGCGAGCCAGAAGGAGGAGGTAATCCAATGCCTCCAGAAAAACCATGATGTCTTCGTCTGGTCGACGCATGAGTTGCCCGGAATTTCACCAAGTATAGTGCAACATGAGCTCCATGTCCGACCGGACGCTCGGCCAGTGAAGCAGAGAAAGAGGGATTTCAGCGCCGAACAGAATGTCATAATCCGAGCGGAGGTTGAGAAACTCCTGGAGGTCGGCCACATACGCGAGGTCTAGTTCCCGAGCTGGTTGGCGAACGTGGTGCTAGTCTCCAAGCCTGGCAACAAGTGGAGAGTGTGCATTGATTTCCGGGACCTTAACAAGGCGTGCCCAAAGGATTTTTATCCCCTGCCCCGGATCGATCAACTGGTGGACTCTACGGCCGGCTGCGAGTTGATATGCATGCTCGACGCTTATCAGGGATATCATCAAGTGCCGCTCGCCAGGGAAGATCAAGAAAAAGTCAGCTTCGTTACAGCCGACGACACCTACTGCTATAATGTGATGTCGTTCGGACTGAAGAACGTAGGAGCCACTTATCAACGCTTGATGAACAAAGTGTTCAAGGAGCAGATCGGGCGAAATCTAGAAGTATATGTGGATGTCATTCTTATCAAGTCCGTCCGAGCAGCCGACCTCTTTAAAGATATGGAGGAGACTTTCCGAACGCTGCGGAAATATGGCGTTAAGTTAAACCCACAGAAGTGCCTGTTCGGAGCGAAAGGAGGGCGTTTCTTGGGTTACATAGTGACCGAGCGGGGCATCGAAGCAAATCCCAGCAAAGTGAAAGCCTTACAAGATATGCCGCCTCCAAGAAATCTGAGGGAAGTGCAGCGCTTGACCGGTCGGATAATCGCCTCGATTCATCTCCAAGACCGCCGATCGGAGCCTTTTCAAAATCTTGTGCAAAGCCACCAAGTTTCACTGGGACGAAGAATGCGATCGGCTCAAGATCTGAAGACATATTTGAATTCTCTTCCGGTATTAGCCAAGCCAGCTGCCGGTGAGCCACTTTGTATCTACTTGTCTTCAACCGAACAAGCGCTCGGCACTAGTAAGGGCGAGCGGAGAAGAGCCTATATTTTCTGAGTCATATTTTAAAAGATGCGAATCTCACTACACCGGGCTCGAAACGGCTTTTGCTTTGGTCCTCGCCGCTCGGCGCCCCTATTTCTTGGCCCATACTATCATCGTCCGGACGAATCGCTGGGAAGAGTGTCATGAATCCAAGCGTCCGGGCGGCTCATCAAATGGACAACGGAGTTGAGCGAATTTGATATTCAATACCAGCCTCGTTCGGCGATAAAGGCGTAGTCCTTAGCGGATTTTGTCACCGAAGTACAAAGGCCAGAACCCGAAGCCATGTGGAAGATATTTGTAGACAGATCATCTACTCGGCTCGGGAGCGGAGTTGGGATACTGCTGCTCTCCCCCCAAGGAGAAAGGATGCACTTATCTGTCCGGCTGGATTACAAAGCTACAAACAATGAGGCAGAATATGAGGCCCTTATAGCCAGTTTACAGGCAGCTCGGCACGTGGGAGCCGGACGGGTGACGCTGCATTCAGATTCTCAATTGGCCGCTCAACAACTCTCAGGCTCTTTTGAAATCAACAACGCTCGGCTCAAGCTTTACGCTCAAGCCTTCGAGAAACTCAAGGCCGACTTCAGAGAGGTTATTATTCAGAAGGTACCCCGAGCGGAGAACCAAGCGGCCGATGAGTTAGCCAAGCTTGCAAGCTCAATAACGCCGGTCGCCATCCAACAACCAATTGAACAAGTATCTTTGGTGGCGTATGTCGACAGGATGGAGGGCCTCTCGTTCCCGAGCGACTGGCGGATGCCCATCGTGGAGTTTCTCCGCTCGGGTGCTACACCGTCCGATCGGGATGAGGCCCAGTTACTAAGGAGGAGAGCCGGTCGCTTCACGCTCATTGGAGACCAACTATACAAGAAGGCTTTCTCTCGCCCACTATTGAAATGCGTGACCTCGGAAGACGCGGCGTACATCCTCCAAGAAGTGCATCAAGGATCCTGCGGAGGGCATTCGGGCGGACAATCGTTGGCTAAGAAAATCCTGCTGGCCGGATACTTCTGGCCAACTTTACAAGCAGACGCCGCTCGGACCGTCGCAACATGTCTTTCTTGCCAAAAGTATCATAACTTCTCCCACCGACCGGCAGAGGAGATGAAGGCATCCACAATCTCCTGTCCGTTCGATCAATGGGGAATGGATATCGTTGGTCCATTCCCTATGGCGACCGGGCAGCAAAAATTTCTGCTAGTGGCGGTCGATTATTTTTCCAAATGGGTGGAGGCCGAGCCGCTATCCAAGATTACCGAACAGATGGTCAAGAAATTCATCTGGCAACACATCATCTGTCGGTTCGGCATCCCCCGTCGACTTGTTTCTGACAACGGTCGGCAGTTCACAGGAAAGTTGCTCGAAGATTGGTGCAGAAGCTATGGCATCGAGCAACACTTCACGTCTGTGGCGTATCCTCAAAGCAATGGTCAAGCTGAAGTAGTCAATCAGGAAATTCTTCGTATTCTGTGCGCTCGGCTCGACCATTTGGGAGGAAGCTGGGTGGATGAAGTGTCTGGCGTCTTATGGGCCATCCACACGACCCCAAAGGAAGGAACGAGCATCACGCCTTTCTATCTGGTGTACGGCGGCGAAGCGGTGATTCCTGTTGAAGTCGGCGTCGAGTCCGGCCGGATCCAGAATTATGATGATGGCAACGCCGAGCGAAGGAACATGGAGCTGGATTTGATCGACGAGGAGCGAGCCAAGGCGTCCGCCCGGCTGATGGCGTACCGACAGCGGATGAAGCAAAACTACAATCGGCGCGTAATCCCCAGATCATTCCAAGTCGGTGACCTTGTCTGGAAGAAAGTAAAGCCGATCGGCGACGTCGGCAAACTGGAGGCTCCCTGGGTAGGCCCCTTCAAAATCATCGAAAAGCTCCGCTCGGGCGCTTATTATTTGGAGGATGAAGACGGGCGACAGCTGGACCGACCATGGAGCGCGAATCATCTCCAACCTTATCGAGCTGGGTGAAAGGTGCACTGATGTAACTCGTTTTTGTGTATATTTTGGTCGCCTATGTCCTTGTAATGCAGGAAGCAAAAATGATGTAAAGGATGGCTAATAGCTTCGCCGAACGGCAGTGTTAAAATTAGCCTTGAAGGCCGTTGAGCTCCGACATTAAAAATCGAGAGACGAACTGGCGTCTATAAATCTTCCGAGCGGAAGACCGTCGAGCTCCGACGTTAAAAATCGAGAGACGAGCTGGCGTCTATAAATCTTCCGAGCGGAAGACCGTCGAGCTCCGACGTTAAAAATCGAGAGGCGAGCCAGCGTCTATAAATCTTCCGAGCGGAAGACCGTCGAGCTCCGACGTTAAAAATCGAGAGACGAGCCGGCGTCTATAAATCTTCCGAGCGGAAGGTCGTCGAGCTCCGACGTTAAAAATCGAGAGACGAACCGACGTCTATAAATCTTCCGAGTGGAAGACCGTCGAGCTCCGACGTTAAAAATCGAGAGACGAGCCGGCGTCTATAAATCTTCCGAGTGGATGAGGCCAATAAAAAGGACTGCAAATGTCCAAGAAACTCACCGTCAATATCGTTCGACCGTCTCTACGTTCCGCTCGGCCCAGTACCCAAAGATACTTCATCGACATCTAGCGAGCGATCTCTGCTATCAAGACGGAATATTACATATTTAGCCAAGCGGAGAGATCACGCCAAATACTTCATAAAAATCCCTTTCGGATGCCAGAGGTCTGATAATAGATGGGTGGGCAACGCATATATTAGCTAGCCAAAGGGGCAAAGTACGCGAAAGAAAAGCATTGCATTAAAAATAAAACTCTAAGCCGAGCGGCTTAAGTACAAAAAAGGATCATTTTTGGCCGAGCGGCCTAATTACATATAAAAACGTCTAGTCAATATAATCGTAAAGGTCCTTGGGAATGTTGTTCAGGAGCGTCACTTGATCGTCGGCCGGAATAGTAGTAGAGTCCGGAAGAAGACCCTTAGACTTTAGATACGTAGTGGTGGCGGTCATGGCCAGGTCGAAGGCTGTGTACATCTGCTAGCAGACTTTCTCCGAGAATTCGGACGAGCGGATGTAGCTTTGTCTCAGGGCAGCTACCCGACTCAGCTCGGCCTCTTGGTATTCTTTGAAGGCCAATTGAGAAGCGGCGAGGGACTCCTGCAAAGTTTTTAGCTCGTCTACATGCTTGAGTGCGTCAGCCGAGCAGCCTGCTTTCTCGCCATCGAGCTGGTCCCTCAGTTCCTTTACCTTCTGCTCTAGGCCCCGAGCCTCCACATTCTTTTTCTCCAGATCGGAGATGGCCGTGTTTTTTCGAGTGGTGGCCAGGGTTATTTTTGTGTCGAGCGACTTGACTTGTCGCTCGGACTCGGCCAAGGCGTGGGCCTGATCGGCCGTTTTCTTCTGCTCGGTCGCCAACAGATCTTGAGCTTTCTTCAGCTCCTTCTGCAGCTCAGAATATGAAGGGCCTTGAGGGCCGGACGGACGGACTGCCGCCTTCAGTTGCCTTAGTTCTTCATCTACTAAGGCCAGGCGGTTGGAGACAGCAATCTCCTCCACCCATCTCTGACAAAAGAAATAAGAAGTTGTTATTGGTCGATCGGAAGGAGTGCATACAAAACTTGGGAGAAAATAAACTTACCCCCGTGGCCTGCTGCATATGGCTATTGGCCAAATTTCGGAGGGGATCAGCGCGACGCGTGCCCGAGCGTCAACCCACATCTCAGCTAGTGGGCCCTTCAGAGTGATGGTATGCTCGGGCGCTGTCGGTTGGTCGGCCTCTGGCAGCAGCTCTTCAGTTGGAAGATGAAGAGTGACTCGTATCGTGCGGCCATGACCTGGGGTCGTCCGGCCGGCGGTCGGAAGAGGATCAGAGGCCGGCGCCGAAAACTGAGATCGAATGGTTGAACGCTGGACTGGTTGAGGAGCGGGCGGAAGGGAGCTGACTGGAACAGCCTCTATAGGGGCCGCCGGCTCGTCCCATTCTGAAGGAGTCCGATCGGACGAAATGGCTTCGACCTCCGGGGCTTTTCCGCGATCACTTGCAATGGCTCGGGCGGAGGGTTGAACAGCAGATGTGGCTGAGCGGACGGGAGTCTCCGCTCAGCGCCTTTTCGGGAGAGGCTGCTCTCCTTCCGGAGCTGAGCCATCACCCTGAGCGGAAGGCTCGTGGCTGATGGTTGCTCCAGCCGCTGGCTCTGGGAGAGAAGCTTGAGCGGCCGATTCCCCGGCATGTGTCCCGCTCTCTTCTTCATGCGAGCCGACCGGCTGGATGTCGAGAGCCTCCATCTCCTTGGTGGTCGCGGCTTCGAGCGCTGCCGCCTTTTTCTTCAAAATGCCGATCATTACCGATTCCATGACGATGTCCGCTGCAAAGGAAAGAAGAGAAATCAGTTAGTAATCAACGCATATGCCCAAGTTAAATTCTTACCGAAGCTGCTCGGAAGAGGAGTCCGTATGGGACTCAGGCCGAAGATGTACATCACTCCTTCGTGAAGAAGCTTATTGATGTCAAGTCACAGACCGACTAGCATATTTACGGCATGAAGGTAGTCCGGTTGGGTCTTGAACTTCCTCAGCTCAGGAGTGGGGGGTAGGTCGACCTGCCACTTGGTCCGAAAATTGGCCTGATCGGGCATACGAATATAGAAAAAATACTCCTTCGAATCAAAGCGTGCATCGCACCGTCCATTTTGAACCGCTTCTATCCCATCAAAGCACCACGCCGCCGCCACTGTATGATGACGACAGTGCGCCACGTGGCATTCACCCATTCGAAGCATTTAATGAGCACATGCTCAACCTTAAAGTCGAAGATTGGCGCAGAGTGCGAGGAAATTCAAGGAATGTTGCTGTTGACTAACCTCGAAGGCCATCCCTGCGGATGGCCGAGCGGAGGATAATGGCACGAAGGAGCCGCCCGGCTAGACTCGCAGTCCATTCAGTCGGACTAATCGCCTCCTTCGACTAGACTTGAAGGGGAGGCAAGTGATCCGGCGGTAAGAACAGGGGACCCCCGTTCTTGAGAGTCAACGCCACGTGGAAGTCAAAAGGTAGGTGGCCGACCGGAGAAGGGTGGGTCGACCTCCCGGCCAGCCGACCGGTGTCTAACTGATGGCAAAAGGCGCCCTGGCAGGAAGCCAGGCCCCGACGCTCATGGAACAGGGTCGTAGGGCTGAGCGGAGGGCACGCTCGGCCGAAGATATAAGGTAGCATACTGCTGACAGTCTCCACAAAGCACATTACCGAGAATCTCCCAAGTAGCCCATTATATGTGTCCGGCCGGCTGATAGGCGTAGGCCGGCCAGCCGGACGCCCGGCCAGGAATAAGGGGAAAAGGACAAGGGACATCTTTTTTGACAGCGGGCAGGTTCTACGTTCAGGCCATACTCAAAATCCTACGACAGAAGGATCCGCTGTCCCATCAGAGACGTGCTCAAACTGTAGCAATATGGTGCCAGGTAAGCTCCTCTGACAAGCCCACACTACGGTATGGGGAAGGACACGTGTACACCTCGGGGTGTGTGCACTCGCTTCTCCACAGCCCTATATAAAGGCCCTCCCTCTTCGCCGGAGGTACGGGTTCTACGATTCTTGGAGCCACTTTCTTGTTGTTGAGCTTTGCCTGACTTGAGCGTCGGAGGATCGTCGCCGGGAACCCCTTCCCGGCTCGACTTCTGTGCAGGTTCACCGGAGGTCCGGGCGGATAGTCAGCGGATCTACGTCAGTCGCTTGGAGAGCGCCACGTGCCCAGCGTCTGTTGATTCAGCTTTCGGACAGGATCAACTGATATTACATCGGTTTTCCACCGCTGTAAAATCGGTGTCATTAACTAATATTACATCGGTTGTATACCGCTGCCAAAACTGGTGTTATTAACATATAATATTACATTGGTTTTACACCCGATGTCGTCAAGTGATACTACACCGGTTTTAACCCGATGTCTAAAATGGCAGACCTTTTACATCGCCTTCATAGACATCGGTCGAAAATGTAATAGACACCGGTGGAAAATCGATGTCTATGAGGGTTTTTGTTGTAATGCATGTTCCTCGAAAAGGGAACAGTAAGCGTCAGTCCGACCTAGAGTTTCAGTGAAACTCAAAGTCAGGACCGGATAATCCGGAGGCTGTTAAAAATATTCATTATATACTATTTATATAGTATTGCCAGGACTAACTCTTTTTTGTAGGAAGACTAAGTTGGAAAAAGGTGATTTGGACTCCCGGAAGGGCTTCGAGCGCCTAGAAGGGCTCCGGGTGCTCAGAGTTGCTCCAGGTGCCCGAGTAAGCTTCGACGAGGGAGCACCCCCGGGTGAGTGCCTGGCCAGGCACCTAGGTGGTCTGGGCGCCCGAAGTTACTCCAAGCACCCAGACAAGTGAAATCTCATCATCACGTTGAGATGGAGTGCAATGACTGGCTGACCCATGTCAGCGGTTCAAGTGCTCAGAGGAGGTCTAACGCCCAAACATGGATAAACTTTCAAGATGAAGTTTTGACAAGAGGTCACCACGTCAGCATAGTCCAAGCACTCGGGAGGTGATAAAGGCACTCGGAAAGGTCTATAAAAGGAGGCTTCGACCAGCAGCTTAAACCCATCAATTGAAACAACTTCTGCTCTTGCGCACTGCTCTAGAAAGGTCTCTACGATGCCCAAAAGCTACTCTGGTGATAACTACATTGAAGATTTCTTTCTCCAAGTCATCGGTATTATTTTGTTATTGTTCAAGTTATTAGTACTCAATTGAAATTGTATTTGTATCTTTTGATTGATTAGTGATTGCCTAATGAAAGTACTCTCACGTGCTGGTCTTGATGTAGAAGTCGTCACAGACTCCGAACTAAGTAAAACTTGGTTATGTTAGCGTTGTGTTTTTGTTTGCTCTTACTTTCTATTTTCATTGGATTTTACTCTGAGTGTTTTCCGAAAAACATGAAAGTCGTGAGCGTTATTCACCCTCGCCCCTCTAGCACTTTCGATCCTACAATTGGTATAGAGTGGGGGCGCTCTGAATTAGTATAACTATCATTCAAGCAATCTCTTTCGTTATTTTTTTGTCCATTTTTTAGTAAAAAATATTCTTATGCTTTGTTCTCATTTTCAAATTTTCTCCATAAGTCAAAATTAGTCTAATAACCTCTCTTGACAAATTTGTCGATTCGTCAATTTTTTCGATATTGGTGCAACACCACTCGAGCTGCTTTTTTTCACCTTTTCTACTTCCACACTACTAATCCAAAACCAAGTCTTGGTACTCTCTGGTTTTTGTTTTTTGTTGTGCGAGGTTCTAAAATAACTCATCAAGAATGTTAAGATGTATACTAAAAGTCTAGCTTTTGGTATAAACATTTATCTAGAAAGAAAAATCACATTGGCCAAATGTCTATATTTATGATAAATGTAGTTGTTCAATTAATTTATATTGTAGATAACATGGTGTGTGGTGTCACACACAGAGGATCGTGTTATCAGTACCTTATAAATTATAAACAATAGCTCACGACCAAGATGGAAAGGAACAACCCATTGGAAGGTTGTAGTGTAATTAGGTATTAGTTTATCTTAACTATATAATTACACTAGTACACTTAGAGTGTATTGAGTAGGACCATTAGAGGTCGTTTCTTTTTATATTGACTTTATAAAGGAACAAAGACCTCAGTTATTATGGAAGTGTGTGCTCTTAATCCTAATATAATAACAAGCACATATATTTGATATTTATTTCTTTAATTTATCAATGGGGTGAGATTTAGTTCGATAAATCAATAAGCCCGATAAGTTGAGAAATGATATCACTTATAGTGTGTGTTGATTGATTATAGAAGGAAACTGTGTCCTAATGATCTAGGTTGATAATGTCCCCAAGAGGAGCTCATAAGGATTGTCATGTTAAACCCTACAGGTGGACTTAGTCCAACATGACGATAAGGTTGAGTGGTACTACTCTTGGACTAAGATATTAATTAAATGAGTTGTCAGTAACTCACTTAATTAGTGGGCATTCAACATCTTAAACACAGGGAGACTAACACACTCATAATAAGAAGGAGCCCAAAAAATGTAATTTGGGATTGATGCGGTAGTTCAATAATAGTTCTCTAGTGGAATAATTATTATTGATAAAATTAAGTTGTGTGTTCGGGGTGAACACGGGATGCTTAATTTTATCGGGAGACCAAAACCAATTCCTCCTCTCGGTCCCTATCGTAGCCTCTTAATTATAGAGTACTATACCCACCTATATCCACCTTCTTACCCATCCTATAGGGGCCAGCCAAGCTAGCTTGGAGACCAAGCTAGGGCCGGCCATGGCTTGGTTCATGGGTAAATTCATGTGGCCGGTCCTAGCTTGAACTCAAGCTTAGGTGGCCGGCCCTATTAAAATAAAAAGGAATTTTAATTTTTAAAATTTTTCTTATGTGGATCACATGATTTAAAAGAGAGTTTAAAAATTTAAATCTTTCCTTTTATAAGATTCTACAAAAGATTAAGAGAAGAGCTAAATCTTTTTCTTTATTTGTAGATTAAAAGGTTGATTTTAATTTTGGTAAAAACTTTCCTTTTAATCATATTCATGATTTAAAAGAAAGTTTAAACATTAAAAATTCTCTTTTATTAGTTTCTACAAAAGATTAAGAAAAGATTTGATATCTTTCCTTATTTGTAGATTGAAAAGAGATTTTAATTTTTAGAGATAACTTTCCATTTTGGAAATTATCCATATGTTTAAAAGAAAGATTTTAATTTATAAAATTTCCTTTTTATTAACCAATCATGAAGGGATAAAAATTATTAGAGAAATTTTTATAAATTTCTGGAAATAAATTAGGAAGTTTTAATTCTTGTTTTAATTAAACTTTCCTTGTTTTGGGGAGAAAGTGGCTTGGCCAAATAATTTGGAAAAAGAAAATTAATTTTTAATTAATTAATTTTTCTTTTTCATGGCAAAGGAATTAAGGAAGTTTTTATTTAAATTTTCTTATTTGCCAAGGCCAAGGATTATAAAAGAGGGGGTAGAGGTGCCTTCAAAAATACACAACAACCTCTATTCTTTTTCTCCCTCTTTTCCTTTGTGGTATGGTCGGCCCTTCCTTCTTCTCTTTTTTTCTCTTTGTGGCCGAACCTCTTCTTGCTCTTGGAGTTTTAATTGGTGGCCGGATTCTAGCTTGGAGAAGAAAGAGAGAAAGTTTGCATCCCTTGGAGCTTGGTTGGTGGAAAAAGATCTTCATCCTTTGAAAGTCTTGCTTGGCCGAAACTTGAAGGAAGAAGAAGAAGGTGCTAGGTGGTTCTCGTCTTGAAAGAACGTTGCCCACACAACGTCCGAGATTAGAAGAGGAATACGGTAGAAGATCTAGAAGTCATTGTCTACTAAGAAAGATATAACTAATATTGTTTTCCACATCATGTTAGTTTTATCTCCATGTAAAAATACTAAATACAAGAGGCATGCGATTCTAATTTTTCGAATTAGTTTTCGAAATTGTGTTCTTTTGTTTTTTCTTTTCCTTGTGATTTGATTGTTCTTAGAGGTTAACCTAGGGTTACTATGGGAAGGTTAAATATTTAATTTCCTTAAAAGGCTTTGTCTAGTCAGTGGTGGTTGCTCCCATATCCAAGAAGGTCATGTGCCTCGCCATGCAGTACTGGAAGCCGATTTTGGAAATAGATATTTAATTGTCTTCGTGACCTAGGTGATTTGGATCGAACGTGTTAAGTTCCGCAGGAGATCCAAGTCTAAACCTAAAAGAACAAATAAATTAAACTTAGGATCAAACGTGTTAAGTTCCACAGGCGATCCAAGTTTAATTTAAAAGAACACATGGTAGCTAGGAAAATGTTCTGACCTTTGTACAAAATTTTTGTATAGTGGAACCGTTAGGTTTTCCGAGTACCATCCAACAATTGGTATCAGAGCTAGGGTTTTGCCTCTGTGTATTTGGTATTAGTTTAATTATGCACATGTCATACATAATTTAGGCAGGATAATAGTAGGATGTGCTAACTTTGTGGATGCAGGTTCCAACTATTATGGCTTATAAATATTGTGTGTATGATTGGACCCTTGGACATGTCAAGGGCATTTTATTGTGTGTGCATGATTGTATTATAAAATACAGCAGGAACTATAACGACCACCCTTCTTAATACTCTACTACTCTCTAAGAATGACCGTTACTTAACTACTAACTCTACTTAACCGGTATAATTAAAAACCATGAGGAATCCCTAGCGAAAAATTTCGACAGAGTCTCCCCTGTACTGGTGACCATAATAATTAATACATAACATAATATACATAGCCACAGGTGGCTGGAACATTTATCAAACAACCACGCAGTTTATAAGACACAACAACTAAAAAAAATAAACTATTCTAGCAATAACAAATGAATAAAACTCCAACAGTGGAAAATAACCAAACTAACAATGCGGAATGAAAATACAATCTAAAAAGACATAAACCATAAGGTACAACTCAACTATTTCTATCTACTAAACATGAAAACTCAAAACTTCCCAGGTCTCTCCATAGTCCTGGCATCACACATCCATCCGCACCTCCTTGTCGCCTTCCTTTGCTAACACTTTTCTTTTCCTGTATCTGCAGTAAGAGGAAATGTAAACTATAAGCAAAATGCTTAATAAGCGCTATCTAACTCACAAAATCTCGATATGCATGTACATATATCTATAACATGATCTAACTGATTACTTACTGAAGACTACTCATGCTCATCTACTAATAAAAGAATAAGACATGCTGAAATGCTAAACATGTAAAGCTACTCATGCTCAGAAAATAGCAAAGAACAGTAAGCTAATCTAAATAACATGCTAGCATAAAAGAAAACTCAACTTGCTGATTTTAAAATAAAGTGAAACTTAATTCATCTGTTCTAAACTTATTCTTTAATTCACTTGTTTAAAATTTATTCTTTAATACTTTATACTTATGTAAAACTTGCTTTACTTGTTCAAAAACTTATACTTATAATACTTCAAAATAATAATCAACTTTCTTCTTGGGCTCGACAACTGTACTTGCTATGTGCGCATCCCTAACTAGACCCGAGATAGCTGGTCCCGAATCTAGTAGGGTTTACTAGGTTATCTAAACCTAGGGACGACTATGGGAGCCCAGCCCAAGGACAACTGAGAGTCCTGCATACTAGGTTATCTAAACCGATGGACGACTATGGGAGCCCAACCCAAGGACCACTGAGAGTCCAGTACAGTGCCACTGATAAAAGTAAAATACTTGTTATCTTTTAATACTTCTAATATATAATGCCTCCGCACTTTCTTTAGCACCTTGTGTGCCAAAATCCCTAAAGTCTTGACTTCGGGATCTACTTAAAGCCTTGGCCTTTTTCTTTCTTTTCTTTATCTGTCTTATACTTGTTAATACTTCTAAAAGAATTTAATAGAACTCTTATTCTTCCACTAGAATACATGGTTGTTCATGCTTGTTAAAATAGCAAATGAAAACTAGAGAATCTGCATATCATACAAGCTTAAACTAAATCTAAAACTCGTTAGAACTAAAACCTTAAATCTTGCTACAACAGAATTAAATGGAACCGTTAAATCCTCTTAATATAGACAAGTCATTTAGCTCAAGCAAAAGAAATGTCATCTACTAAAATAATGTTGTACAGATAATTCAAAGCAAGAAAAACAAAGCACACTAGCTACTCTTAAACTTCTAGCCGTTCTAGTGCTGTACAAGAAATCCAAAGCGAGAAAAATAAAGCACACTAGCTGTACAGAAAATCCGAATCGTAAGAGCAAGTCTGACTTCTTCAAGTATGCTACAACAGTCGTAAATCAAAGGAAAACATATCTGAAATCTTTAAGCATGCTACAATAAACATAAATCAAGGAAAATTGAATCTGATTTCTTTAAGCATACTCTAAAATAAAACTACTCATGTTAGTCTAATAGCAAAAGACTAAAAATAGGAATCAATACTGTTCATGTTAAACGGATAGCAAAAAAAAACTGCACTTCTATTAGCAATGGAAAAGAAATATGCTCATTCTTACAAATAGCTAAGATAAAGCTAGAAAAGGAAAACTGCACTTCTATTAGCAATGGAAAAGAAATCTGCTCATGCTTACAAATAGCTAAGATAAAGCTAGAAAAGGAAAACTGCACTTCTATTAGCAATGGAAAAGAAATCTGCTCATGCTTTACTAACAGCAAATGAAAACTAAACAGTAAGGGAAAAATCTAAACAGCATAGGAAAAGTCTAAACAGCAAGGAACAGTCTCAACAACATGCTAAATCCATTCAAATCCCTTCTCCTCTTCTTAAACAAACGGAAACTAGAATCTGAAACTTCAATTCATGGCAGTAAATAAAGGAATCCGAAACTAGTCATCACTGTGACAAATGAAATAAAGACTACTTGCTCAAAAGAACTAAACTATTTCATACTCAGATTTAACAAAGAAATTTCGAAATTGAAATACTAAACTACACTATCCATGGATCTAAAAATTGCATGTACAACTGGAAAACACACAACCTGCAGCCTATCCCAAAAAACTTGAACTAGAGAAGAAACTAAGGTCCGGAACTACTCCTACCGCAGGTGAGAAAACGCTTACCTATCCTTGGACTCAAAATCGGGAAGAGGAACTGCTAGGGTTCGAAGAAAACTCAAGTTCTTCGGCTCTTCCTCATGCTCACGGCATCAAACTTCCTTGTCAACAATTCCCTACAACATATTCTTTGCGTTCTTGCACTCACAGCCGGGAAGAAGGCAGCTAGGGCTTCGGGAAGACTCGAGCTCTTGACCTCTTCGTGCTCACGGGTCCTCCTCGACGGAAGGATCATAACCCCGTGAAGAGTCCCTCAAAGAAACCCTCACCGGCCACCGGAGGAACCCTAGCTTCTAGCCGCGTCTTCGCCCGAGAGGAGAATCGCCGATGCCGTCGCGAGAGAAGAGGAAGGAGAGAAAGATTTTCGGGCAATTAGGTTTCGGGTATCATTAAGCTCCCTTTTGTAACTAGGGTTTCATTACAACTTAACTATATTTCGATATAGGTTTAGTTAAGAAAAGTTCGGCTGGTCTGTTGGTTAAGCGAATCTCTGCTTAACCCGAGGTTTCTGGTTCAAACCTCGTCTTGGACATTATTTTTGTCAAAACTTCTTTCGTTTTGTAAAAATATCAAACGACTTCCAAAAATTATGTAAAAATACTCTAAAAATTTCTAAAAATCTCTAGAATATTTTAAAAGCATTTCTAAATATTTTTAAGGACATTTAGAACTTGAAATAGGGAAATTTGGGGTGTTACAGGAGCTGTATTTAGTTTTATTAGGATTTTATTTTTTGATCTAGATACATGTACATTCCTTCGAGGAATATAGGATCGAAAAATGTAAAATTCTATTTATGTCGCGGATCGAATCTTGCAAGGTGTGGAACCTTTTGAGGACCAGAGGCACAGCGGAACAAGGAGCAAGATGGATGCGACAACTAGACCCGGTGGAGGTGGCCAAAGATGGCAGCAGCTAGGGTTGGTGACACACGGAGGACAACAATAGATAAAAGCCATAATAGTTGAAAATTAGTTTTTCTATTTATTTCTTTTTATGTTGTGCTGTGGGTGCTTGTTAGTATGCATGTTAAGTAGGCTAGTATAGTCAAAATTCCTCACTTTAAATAACTAAGTGGGAGAGGGATTTATTTTAATAAATTCCACGGTCTCCATTACTGGTTTGTAAGTGATGCAAACAAACTTGCGCATTGGTTCTGAGTGCCTTCCTCCATATCGGATGAGTTTGTTTGCGGAGCACTAGATCAAACTTCCATTTAGGATGACTATAGGAAATTAATTAAGAGCGTGTGATCTTCCCCATCGGAAGGGGCATAATCTTATTAATGGACTTAGTGTCAAGTAATGGTATACACTTAGGCACGTCTAATAATATCCTCCCCATCGGAGTCACTGCTATTATTTGTGTGACCGAAAAAAACCAACTATTAATTTGTCAAATAAATAGGTTGACAAAATAATAAAATTAAAAACCCCTCTTACAAATGTTTGATTTTGTATACGTCCACACTATCGTGGTATACAAAATTCACGGTGTTTAAGGTAATTTTATTTGTCATAAAGATTTATTGACAAGATAATTAATGGGTAAAATCCTCCTCTTACAAATGTTCAATTTTGTATACGTCCACACTATCGTGGCATGCAAAATTCACGGTGTTTGAGGTGTTAGTGAATTTAAATAATATTGTTTGAGGAATCAATGTTATTTTAAATTCAAAAGTTTTGACCAAATATTTGATCAAAGACAGATCAACTATTAATTTTATTCGTCATAAAGTAAAGTTGACAAGATAATAAAATTAATGGATAAAATCTCCTCTTTGATTTTGTATACGTCCACACTATCGTGGCATACAAAATTCATGGGGATTTTAAGGAGTTGATCTTGACCAAATAATTTTGTGACTCTTAGGATTTAAAATGTTTGTCAATCCCCTAGTTGTTATACTATAGAAAAGACTTAGTAGTCCCAATTGTAATGATTGGAAATAGGACTTGGACAATAAGGTAGACTGTCTTCTTAGAACTAAGAACAATATAGGTGTATTTGATTCATTAGTTGAAACATGTCTAGTGGTGTTATCTACCATAACCTGGAGTGTAGATATAGATGCCATTAATCATGTCTGCAATTCATTGCAGGGTTCCAGGAAACCTGACAGCTAAATGAAAATAAAAAATACCGTCCAGATGGGCACTACTGCAAAAGTAGCAGCTGTTGTAGTGGGAGAGGTTTATTTTCTAATAGGAATAAAATATAGATTATTAGAAAATGTCTTTACGTACTAAGTTTAGAAAGAACCTGATTTCAGTTTCTAAACTATTATAGAATAGATATTGTGTCTATTTTGATAATAAAGTTGTTATCAAGAAAAATAGGGAAGTTATCTATTCTAGTATGTTGGTTGACAATTTATAATCTAATAACTCCCACGATGCAATAAATGGAAATGATAACACATCCTCTAACTTTAATAAGAGAAAGAACCTTCAAAATGAACCAAATATATCTTTAGCATCTAAGGCTAGTGTAACGACCCGGCCCTTTGGCCTCTTGGGCGGCCCTTGTGGCGGCCCAACTGGCGGCCCTTATGTCGTCGGCCTATTTGACGACCTCTCATGTCGTCGACCGACGACCCTTTGGCCGTGCCGTTACTCACTAGGACTTTCCACCCCTGGCAGTGGATTTTTGCCTCCCCCAGGATTCGAACTCTAAACCTCCAGGCTTAAGTATTAGAGTTTATGAATACTGGTAACCAAGTGAGATCCAGATTGTAACGCCCGAAAATTCTCAAAACTATTTTAGAAATATTCTATGATTTTTCTGAAATTTTAGGATATTTTTACAGAATTTTTAGAGTAGTGAAAGTAGCAAAAATAAATAGAAAACGAAAATAGCCTAGGCGGGAATTGAACCCGAGACCTGTTGGGTCCTATGACTTATGGTGAACCTTAGTAACCGGATGAACCCAGCAGGGCCGTGCTGAAAGGAAAGGGAATCAATTAAATTTATATTAGAGATGGGCAGAAATTTACCATATAAATAGAAAACTGGAGTGGGTTGGGTTTATTTTCTTTGGTTCGGGAATTCTCCACCGAGACCTCACCTTACACGCCGCCCCCTCTCCTTCTCCTTCTTCTTCTCGGCGCCAACCCTAGGGTTCTCTCCCTAGGGCCCTAAGAGCACCTTCCGGCAGCGATTCCAGCACAAGGACGTTCCCCTCCGCGAGAAGAACGCGTTGGAGCGAGGAGATTGTCGAAAGGATCGTCTCCACCGGAATTCTAACGAATAGGGTTGTAAGAAAATTAGCGTACGAGGTAAGAAACCCCTCACCTGCAGTATAAGTAGCTTTTCGTACGATTCTATGTTTTTAAATTAGTTATATGCAGACTTTTCGACGCATAGGGTGTATTTAACCCTCCTCGCAGGATTAGGGATTTAGTTGAGCACCTCTAGATGGGCCAGACACATTTCCTCCTTTCAGTTGGAGATTCTAGACGTTGTCGGGTGCCTAAAGGTGGTCTCCCTATTAGAGAGGAGAGTTGAAGCACACTAAGTGCTCGATAAAATGTTTAGCTCAGTAAAAATGCTGCAGTAGATATTTTTAATAGCTCAGTAGATGCAATAGAAGCATTTAAATAGTTTAGTTAGTCTTGCTACAGCTTATATGGGACTACGGTCCAATGTGTGGGCACCCACAGTCGCCTCTAGGTTCAGATAACCTAGTAAAAGCAAGATAAATTAGTTAGCTATGATCCAGTATTTTACTTTTAGTAGGGGCACTGTACAGGATTAGATATACATTGGGCTGGGCTCCCATAGTCGGTCCCTAGGTTTAGATAACCTAGTAAACCTTACTAAATTCGGGATTTGCAACCCCGGGTCTAGTTAAGGATGCGCGCATAGCATGTACAGTTGTCGGGCCCATTAGCAGTATGATTATGTATTTTAATCTATTACCTTATTAGCTTTTCAAAATTCACAAAGATCAGTTATGTTAGATAAGTTTGAATTCAGCTCTAGTTTAGCTCAGTTTATGTTCACTCAGTTTTCCTCATTGTTGTATATGATAGTTTATGATTAGCTTTGTATGCCATGCTTTAGTGTTCATGTTCAGTGATTTCAGTATGCCATGTTTAGCAAGTTTGACATATGTTTAATAACATGTTTTAAAAATCATAAATGCATCGTATGCATGTTTTAGTGAGGTAGATGGTTTCTTACTAAGCGAAAGCTTATAGATACTTTCTTTTCCTTGTACTGCAGATAAAGGTAAAGGAAAGATGGACTAGCGGAGGCTGGGGAACAATGCGGTGAAGATGTGTGTGGATGGAACTTGGAATGGAGATCTTAGGGACCTAGCACATTGTTTTAAGCATTAGAACTTTTCTGTGTTTACTATTTTGCACTATAGTATGTTACTTGGTATAAGTTCGTTAACTATGCACTCTATCATGCTTAGAACACCTATTTCATGATTTTAGAATGTTAGTTGTTATTGTTAGAGTGTTTTTCGTCATTTTTAGAACTTGTAATGTGACTGAGGCACGAAACAGTGCTGAAATCAAAGTTTAGCTGCAAAATCAGAAACTTTAATTGATCGGTGGATCGATTGGGGGTTCCCAATCGATCAGCTGATTGATTGGTCAATCTGTTCCGTGAACAGTAGGCTTCTGGATCGATCAGACGATCGATCCAGCCAATTCTGTCATGAATAGAGAGCTCTGGGATCGATCAATGGATCGATTGACCAGCCTGGATCGATCAGCCGATCGATCCAAATTATTGTCCTGAGCACAGTAGCATGCTGGATCGATCACTGGATCGATCCGACGTTCCAATCGATCAATGGATCGATTGGGAGGTCTAATATCAGCGGGAAAATGTCTAAGTTCAGTTCCTTGACCATGGGGAAGGTAAAACATGTCATGAATAGTTAGTTTACCTACCTTAGCATGTATAGAACCAAGAAATGATAATAGTTTAGCAAAATTTTAATTAGTACAGCTTCCGCATCTAGCTTTAGTGATGGTCAGGGAATAGTTAGCACAGATTAATGTGACAATCAGCCTTACAGCCTAGTTAGTAGAAGGTAGGTCGTTACAGCTAGGTTATATTAACTTGAGTAGGATTCAAATGATAATAATCGATGAACTCTTGGGTTCATTGGTAGAGGAAAATTTTCCAACCTACGAGTCTTACTTGGAAGGAAAAATAACCAAGAAGCTTTTAAGTCTAAGGGGTTTAGAGCCAAAGATATATAAGAATAGGTTCATTCTGATTTGTGAAGACCTTTGACTATCCAGGCAAGAGGTTGTTTCGAATATTTCGTCTATTTTATAGACAACTATTTGAGATACAGATACATTTACTTGATGCGCCGCAAGTATAAGTGCTTTGATTAGTTCAAAGAGTACGAGACTGATACGGAGAAACATCAAAATAAAAGTATCAAGACACTACGGTGAGATCGTAGTGGCAAGTACCTCTTGGGAGAATTTAGAAGTCACTTATCAGAAGTAGGGATTCAATCCCAACTAACTGCACCTAGTACACCCCAACAGAATGGTGTAGTAGAAAGAAGGTATAGGACTCTTATGGAAATAAGTAGATTGATGATGAATTATTTACCAAATTTCTTTTAAGGATACACTCTGGAAATGGAAGTGAACATAGTACCTTCTAAGTCAGAACTCTCTACTCATATAGAATTGCTGAATAGGCGTAAGCCTATTTTGAAGCATATTCGGATTCGGGTAGTCCAGCACATATGCTGAAGAGAGACAATGATAAGTTGGACAGGAATTCACTTGTTTGTGAGTTATCTTAGTAAAACGAAAGTAGGTTTATAGTCTTAAAAATCAGAAGGACATTGTTAGCATCAATGATCGATTTTTAGGACTATGTAACGAACCACAAGCCCATAAGTCAATTTGTTCTTAAGAAAGGACATGTCTAATCTAGTACCAACTGTACAAGATGAAGTATCACAAGAAACTGTAACACGTATCATAAATGATACACAGACAGTGGCTCATCGTAGTGGAAGGGTTGTCAAGCAAACCTAAAAAATTCATGTTTTGGGAGAGTTTTTGGACTTGATCTCAAATGAACATGAGCCTGATCTCGGACATATGATGAAGCACTCCAAGATAAAGATGCAGTATCTTGGCAAAGAGCAATGAATACAGAATTAGAATATATGTATTCTAATAAAATCTGGAAGCTTGTAGAACCACCAGATGGTGAAAAAGCCATTGGGTAAAAATAGGTCTATAATAGGAAAAGATGGATAGACAGGAAGGTGAAAACTTTCAAAGCAAGGCTTGATGAAAAAGGAAACTTTTTCACTGGTAGTCATGCTTAAGTCTATCCGGATTCTTTTATCTATTTGGCAAGTGGATGTCAAGACAGCATTCCTTAATGGAAGTCTTGAAGAAAACATCCATATAAAGCAACCAGAAGGGTTCATTGCAAAGGGCAAAGAGCATCTTGTGTGCAAGCTCAATCAGTCTATGGACTGAGGCAAAGCTTCAAGGTCTTGGAACATCCGGTTTATCAAAGTAATTCAGACCTATGGATTTATTTAGTAACCGGATAAGTCTTGTGTATACAAAAAGTATGATGGAAACGTGGTGGTATTTCTTGTACTATACGTAGATAACATTTTTTGTAGTTGGAAACAATATCAAAATATTGTCAGAAGTAAGGGTATGGTTGTCCAAACAATTCGATATGAAGGACTTGGGAGAATGTATATATTCTTGGGATCAAAGTAATAAGGGATCGCAAGAAAATAATATTTTACTTATCCCAAGCTTCATATATCGAAAAAATCCTTGCTCGTTTTAAGCATGCAAAACTCCAAGAAAGGTTTCTTACCTTTTTAGCATGGAGTAACTTTATCTAAAGAGATGTCTCCATAGACATCAAAGGAGATAGAGGAAATGAAGGCAGTTCTTTATGCTTCGGCTGTCGGAAGCCTAATGTATGCTATGCACGAGATCAGAAATCTGTTTTGCCAAGGGTATAGTTAGCAGATATCAAAGTAACCCTGGAGAATGACATTGGACTGCAGTAAAGCAAATATTGAAGTACCTTAGAGGCACTAGAGATTATATGCTAGCTTACAAGGCAGTTAATTTGGTCCCTGTGGGTTGCACGGATTTTGACTTCCAATCGGATAAGGACAATAGTAAGTCAACCTCGGAGTTTTGTGTTTACTTTAGGAGATAAAGTCATAACTATGGAAGAGTGATAAGCATAGGTGTTTTTCTGGACTCCACCATAGAAGCTGAGTATATGGCAAACCTCTGAGGTAGTCATAAAAGTTGAATGACTCAATAACCTCAAGATAGACTTAGATATGATTTCTGGTTTGTCCAAAGATTATTACAATTTATTGTAATAATAGTGGTGCAGTAGCAAACTTGAAGAAACCATGAGTCTATAAGGCAAGTAAACACAATAGAGCGCAAGTACCACCCAATATGAGAAATCGTATAAACGAGGAGAAGTTATTGCTGCCTAGATTGCATCAGATGATGGCCTATAAATCTTTTCACTAAGGCCCTTAAGGCAAGAGCTTTTGATGGGCATGTTGAAGGGTTGGGAATCAGGTGTATGGCAGTAGATATAGCAGCTTAGTCTTTTAGTATAAGTGGGAGATTGTTAGGATGTATACTAAAAGTCTAACTTTTGATATAAACATTTATCTAGAAAAAAAAAATCACATTGGTCAAATGTCTATATTTATGATAAATGTAATTGTTCAATTAATTTATATTGTAGATAACATGGTGTGTGGTGTCACACACAGAGGATCATGTTATCAGTACCTTATAAATTATAAATAGTAGCTCACGACCAAGATGGAAAGGAACAACCCATTGGAAGGTCGTAGTGTAATTAGGTATTAGTTTATCTTAACTATATAATTACACTAGTACACTTAGAGTGTATTGAGTAGGACATCTTGGCAAAGAGCAATGAATACAGAATTAGAATATATGTATTCTAATAAAATCTCGAAGCTTGTAGAACCACCAGATGGTGAAAAAGTCATTGGGTAAAAATAGGTCTACAATAGGAAAAGATGGATAGACAGGAAGGTGAAAACTTTCAAAGCAAGACTTGATGAAAAAGGAAACTTTTTCACTGGTAGCCATGCTTAAGTCTATCCAGATTCTTTTATCTATTTGGCAAGTGGATGTCAAGACAGCATTCCTTAATGGAAGTCTTGAAGAAAACATCCATATAAAGCAACCAGAAGGGTTCATTGCAAAGGGCAAAGAGCATCTTGTGTGCAAGCTCAATCAGTCTATGGACTGAGGCAAAGCTTCAAGGTCTTGGAACACCCGGTTTATCAAAGTAATTCAGACCTATGGATTTATTTACTAACCGGATAAGTCTTGTGTATACAAAAAGTATGATGGAAACGTGGTGGTATTTCTTGTACTATACGTAGATAACATTTTTGGTAGTTGGAAACAATATCAGCCGCTCGCTTGGTCTACTCGGTAGTTGGAAACAATACGTAGATAACGTGGTGGTCTTGTCAGGGTTGCTCGCTTGATCTACTCGGTAGGTCACTCGCCACGCCGCTCGCTTGGTCTGCTCGGCTGGTCACTCGCTCAGCTGCTCTCTTGGTCTGCTCGAGCACTCGACCCTTTGTCCGGTCGGACATTTGGTCGATCTGCTCGCTCGGCGGCTCTGCCCACTCAACACTGTGCAGTCTACCTTCAACACTTAACAGAAAATCAACTCCTACTGACAGTCTTAGATTAACTACTCAAATCATCTTGACATATAAATTGAATTGAATTTAATATATTTAAATTTAACTAATTCTTCAATATCTCCCGTAATAAATTATTTTATTGAACAATATGTGCTTCCTTATTTGAGTATTAGAACCAAAGTAATTTAGAATAAAACTTTCAATGACCAGTGTTACAGTGGCTGATTTGACAAATTCTTTCTTACTGCCTTAATCAGTCATAGAATGATGGGGTTGATCAACAGAGACATGACTTGATTCATGGTTTCTCCATCAGCTTTGCCATATCCATCTCCATTCTGGTAGAAGAATTGTGAAGCTCGAGCTATGTCCATTGCCACTGTCTTCAACATCTCCTCGAACGAAGACGCAGCAGCCCGATCTCCATTCATACACCTCCAGTTACCTCGTATTAGCTCCTTCACCTGCTCACGAGCCACTCCCTCTGAAACACCTCTCTCGTGCATGCAACACTGAATGGATTTTGGAACATCTCCTCGCTCAATTTCCGCCTATATATATATAAACATTAATTATATATAAAGCAAGATCAGAGCCGCATGATTTTAACAATCCCTTTCTCAATACATGTGTATATATATATATATATACCGTTGAAGTAGCTAAGTCGTTATAAAGTCGACCGAGCATGGAAGAGGGCTTTGCAATGGCCAGGTACTCTGAGAAACGCTCCAAGTCTTGCTTGGTTAAGTCGTCGGCCATGCAGTAAGCATTCGTGAAGATGGCAGGGCCTGATATGGAAATCCATGTGTTGTCCAAATATTCATTAACGGTTGGTGTGTAACCTCGGTGATACCATTTTGCCTCCACCAGATATGCTTTGCACAGATCTGCCCACTGAATTAAACAGATCCCCAAAAGAATCACATGCATGTTCCCATACTGAAGAACAAGGAGTTAATTAATTACTAATTAAGTGCTTGCTACTTACTGATCTCTTGAGGTAAGGTATTACGTCCAGTCCCTTCTCCTTCATCACCTTATAGCCATCGTCGTTTATCGTGTTGAAAAGCGCAAGGAATAAGATCTTCATGTAGTCTGGCAGTTGCTCGATCGCGTTAATATCCCATCTGATGATGAAGTTCATTTTTCCAACAGCACAAGTAATTAGTGTCTTCTAAAATTTCTCTGTTAATTGTATATATTCTGATGTTAAATTTCTCTTCACCTATCGACGACACGAGTGAAGAGCTCAAGCTCATCCAGGTTACCATAGACGTCGTAGACATCATCGATCATTGTGACAAAGCAGTTTCCTTTTGTTTGTGCGTCTCTGAAGCTCGAGTGCTCTGGTTCAAATGCCCAGCCCACTGTCCATAAGTAGTTCTCAGTCAATCTGTCTCTGGAGAATGGTAATTTCTCAACAACTCCGAGATTTGCCCACCATCTATATATATATATGTAATTAATCATCATTCGGTTTTGAACTTGAAAAAATAATATAACTTAATTAGCTTCTTCACCTAGAGAGAGCACTGAGTTCTTTCTTGTAGATGCTCTGGACTGAGTTGAAGTCCAGCTTAGCAAATTCAAGTAGAAGAGGGTTGTTAATGGCCATGACCTCTCTTTGGCATGCTTCAATGAACCACCTGGCGTGCAGTCTCTCCATCCTCCAATTCAATGGAAGTTCCAGAGCATGTGCCGCTCTCTCTTGAAGCTTCATATCAGAGCCTTCTTCTAAGAGATTTTTGAGGTGTTCAGTCGTTAATTCCATGGCTTCTTGCAGAACCATCTCTCCATCTTTTTCATAATAAGAAGCCTCATACAAACTCAGCATTCCTTCCGTGTGGTTCTTGAGACCGTCTCTAAAGTGGCCTTTCTCATCTCTGAATTCCTCAAAAATGTCTTCATTCAGAAATTAAGAAAATTAGTTGTGAACAATTATTTTAGATGTGAATTTTGATCGATCACCTTCAGAAATGGAGAAGCCATTTTCCCTGAGAAGCCTGAAGAGCAATGCGGAGGCGTGAAGGTCATCCTTAAATGCCGAGCTTATCTCTTCTAAAGACGAGTGAAGATTTCTCAAACAGCCTTTAATGTCGTCTTTGAAATGATAAGCTACTCCTAGCTGCTGCAGGTGGTCGATCAACCGGAGCTGCTCTTCCACTTCCTTCTTCTCGCATATCACTTCTGCAATTCTCTCTTTCAGCAACATCAGTCTCTTTGTCTGGTCCTTCTCCTCCACCTTCAACTAATTAACTTCTGATTTTAAACTTAAAACTATCGAAACGGAAGAAAGATAATGAAACAGAGGTCGAGGGAGTGATCTCCTAACCGGAGGCTCAACAGTGATCAGCGACTGTATGTAGTCATTGCTCCACATGTTGGGCTGGTAATGGGCCGATCTTCTGGCCGCCTCCGGCGATTGCCGATAGGCAGTGCAGTACTGGACGAGTCGGTGGCATGGCTGCTTGGCGGCGGTGGATCGCCGGAGAGCACGGAAAGGGAAGTATGATGGTGGAGCAAGGAGGAGAGACATGTTAACGGTACGACTGCCGATATTTTACTTGGATTTCCAGATGATCCGATGATCTATGCATAGAACTGGAAGGCCAGGGGGCATTATTTATGCAAAGCGGGGCGGAGGAACAAGTGAGCTACAAAATGAATGTTTTTTTTTAATTTAAAATTTATTTATTTTTATTATTCTTCTAAATATTTTTGATTTGCGTGAAGGCAAACTATTTTATAATCTAGTCAAATAAGCTATGTAGCTCGTAAATATTTTTGAAAAATTTTGCCACAAAGTCTCTGGAAGGTGATTATTATCTAACTTCGGTCACTAATTTTATTAATGTATTGGGGAGCTTCTTTTGGACAATACTCTCAACCACCCTTAAAAGAGAAAAAAATGATACCTTTTATAATTATTTACCAGACAAATATTATTATTATTATTATTATTATTATTATTCCAACGGATATATCATTGAAAAAATAAATAAAAGATATTTGTTTCCACTCCACAGATTGCATTTGTCTTGTTGTTCACTTTTCCCTCTGGATTAATTAATCAGACTAATTTGGGGGTGATGAAGATGCATGACCGAGTCTATATATACTGGTCTCTTGAGGTGGTGGTTAAGATATGAAATATTATTATATAAAATCATGGGATTAAAATTTGATAAATCTAAGTATGTCTTTTTTCATGTCTTATCCATTTATACTAATGATTAGTAGTCACCTGTGATTTACCTCCTCTGTATTGATCTAGAGACGGATTGACGGGATGCTGCGGACGAGCGAATCACCTTTGTCTATATATTAAAAGAAATCATTTTTAGTCGCATTAGATATTTAGTTTATGTTGATTAATTTTAGAGATTATCGCCTTAGATCTATAAAAAATTTTCACTGATCATCAGAGTAAATTAGAAAGCACTTGCAACATGCGACAAATTAGCTCAATGTTCTTAGGTCAACAATACGTTAAGAGAAATTCATCTGCTAAGTAATCAAAATTAGAACTCAATCTTTATATTAGGACACTTTGAGAGCTAGAGGTGATTAGCTCCGATCGTTTCGTTGATGATTTGTTATAGCGGAAACTTGAAGCAATGCTAACTCATTGGATTTTGCTTGGTCTCCACCTCTTTGAGGTAACTAATCCAAGGGTCCACTCTCCTCACTCACAGATGCACGGTGAAAACCTCATTCCCAGATATGGAGAAGCCTCGTGCAATCTCAACTCGAGAAATACAACAAAGATACAACAAGAATAAGGAAGTAAATATAACAATGAAAAACCTTACTCTTGATCTTTTGTTGCTCTGGACTGCCTCTTCATACTTGGAAAGTGGAGCAACACTTCTCTTGCAAAATCGTAAGAACTGGCAAAACCCGGTGGAGAAGAAGAGTGATTTGAATCATTCACAAAATCCTTTATATCGTGTTGATTTATGATTCCCAATCGGTTGACCTTCACTACAACAAAACTGTTAAAAGACAACACCATAAAGACAATAATTTTAGAAAAAAATTATAAATTTAGCAAAAGATAAAGATTTTTAACAAAACTATTGTCTTTGATGCAACAGTTACCCCAAAAGATAACCGTTTAACACTATCCATTGTCGTTTAGGGCAATGATTTTTTTAAATAATGATTTCATCGTGAAAATGATATCAAAAGAATTTTAAGTACTGAACCCCTCTAACTACACTAATGTAGTATAGAAATAACTCAGGTCGTCTCCCAACGAAAACAACGATAGGATGGTAATCTAGGATTGTATGTTATTCCTATTTTTGAGATTTTTAATATGGAAATGAGGATTTTGGATTTTGATTCTAAATCTAACAAATGAAAAGCAAAGCAAGTAGGAAACTAATCTAGTGATGGAATGAAATCTAACTAAGTGTGAATAATTAGTCCACAACGCATTGTCACACTACGCTATGGATTAACTATCAACACAATTAAACTAAGAAATGAAATGACAATGCATTAAATGAAACTTAATCTAGTAAATGAAAGACATTAATGCAAGTAATAAAAGTTAAGTCTAACCCAACTATAATTGTAGAAACTAAAAGGTAACATGAAATAAGGTAAGCATTTAACAAACCTTAAAGCATTAAAGAAATCTAACCCAACCTAACCTAATTGTATTCAATCAAAACTAGAACTTAACAAAATTGAAAGAACAAGATAAAGCAAGAATTAAATAAACTAAAATGCATCAAATTAAACCTAACTAATGGTTGAAGCAATTGATCGAACACGTTACGTGCATGAAACTAATTAAGCATAATATGTGCAATTTAAACATGGGGAATCAAGTTTAATACAAGCATTCAATCAGAAGCATCAACACAAGAAAATTGACACAATTAATAGAATTAAACTAAGAAATCTAAACCACAATCTATTCATCCACTTCAATACCAAGGACTACCCTTGTCGCACTACAATAAAAATGTTAAAAGACAACATCCCTACGACAACAGTTTTAAGAGAAAACGTTGCGTATTTGCTCAAAAACAACGGTTTTTGCCAAAACCATTGTCTTTGAACTCCCCATTAAATATAAAAGACAACCCCCCCCCTCCCCCCCATTCTGCTTTTTTGTTAGACTTGACTTGTTTCTGTTGTCTTCGAACTTATGTTCCTAAATTTTTTCTGATCCAACTCAGAGGCTTGAAGAATTCGAGCGCTAGCAAAAGATCTCCACTACCAGGGATGAGTGGAAATCTTGACCCGCTTGATGGCGTTAATCCGGCAGTCATCGAGAGCTTTCCTAGCCACCACATCCACAGCATGTCGGTCGCCCACCAGGTTCATCCCGGTGTGTACACAACGGAAAGACTTCCAAGGAATCAGTTAATCAACAAAGCATCCCGATGTGGCTTATAATACAAGACACATCTCGGAGAGAAATGTTGCGATCGTACTTTTTGTTGGTTGGTTCCGCTCAACGCTCCACTCTCTCACGATTCACAGCAGTGCGCAGTCGTCTTGTTAGGGTTTTCTGCTTCTGGATCTGGTGCCCACGCTCCTCTCGTACTCCCGATTACGCTGTGCTTCGCCCATTATTAGGTGAAGCTTCCGTCTTTGGACAATGTGTTGCAAATCTCGGGTTTTGTGTTTTTTTTTATTTGGGGCATGGAACAAGGATTTGGCCTGAGTTAGATGCATGGTGCATTTTCGCTCTGGATGCTATAGCTTGAGCTGTCTGTTTAAGCGTTTGGAGTTTGATTTGTTTTGCCGTGAGAGAAATATTGGACTGTGTTATCACTGGATTTGAGAATTCCTGCCAGTGAATCTCGTTTCTCGGTGTACATCTTCCGTGCTCGGCCTTGAATTTTTTGTGCTTTAGATAGTTGATTTTGATCTGGGAAGTTTAGTGGATCTGGTTGGAAGATTGACATTTGTTATTTGTTTCATGAACTATATTGTTTTTGCAACTCTAGGACGACGGCTTAGTCAATTTGGGTACAATTTCGATTTTGTGTTTCCTTCTTTTGTATTTTAACCCTGCAGTTGTTGCTATGTATTTTCCTGCAAGATTTGCATGTAAGAAGTGAATTAATTTTCAAATGTTTTAGCTGTCATTTTTCAACTTCTTTTGTAGTTTGTTAAGAATGAAGATGCGGAAGTACTGTGAAAAATCTTCATTTGTAGATTTATTGCCTGATAGTGTTTAGCCTTAGTTTCTTATACATTATAGAAATCTTAACAAGTTTATTGTTTCTCGGAATTAGTTTTTGTTATATCAAGTTGAATAGAAGGAATGAACTACAGCACTATATAAGTCTTTCCGTTGTGAACTTCAACTGATTCCTTGGAAGTCTTATGAACTGAGATGTTGTTTTAATATTATAGTGAATGCTTTGTATACACTATTATTTCAATATTAATTTTGGCATGCTTGTAGTTACCTGGTTATTTCAAAAAGATTAGGAAGGGAACACAGATAAAAATGCCTAATTACATTCCTATTTATGATTTTATTATCCATTTCTACAAGCTGCAAAGGCTGATATAGCGCTTTGATTTGGGTATGGAGATCAGTTAATCAGATTTATTCTAATAATTGTTTCTTTTTTTTGGTATTTTAGGTTACTGGAGAGAAAAGTGGAGAATTTATTGCTCGACTTCTGGAATTCATCATGTCTGCAGTGTCAAAGTTAATAAGCTAATAGTCACTCTTGATTTATAGTTTGGGGGACGATAAGAAATGAGACTTTGCTATGTAATCTACTGCTTTTGCTATAGCAGAATTCGGAGTTCTTATAATCACGTGATTAGACAAACGTAAGTGATGATATAACTTTACTCCAAATGGATAGGATTCCTGAGTTCAAGATGCTATCCACTCAAAGTTCTTCTCTTCATAAGGTTTCAAGCGTGCACGCAAGTAGCTCAAGGAATGAACAATATGCGGATGTTGTTTGGGGATCTCAAAATGCTGATGCACTTGTTCTAAAGGAATCTGAAATGCAAGGCACATTGGTTGATCAAAATGAATCAACCCCTGAGGTTGATAGCTTCAGGAGTGTTGACTCCTTTGAAGGAGGAAGAAGTTCTTTCAATGGAGCAAGTCATCCCCTAGAGCCAATGGATATTGAACTGGTGAAATCAGTCTATGTGGCAATTGACCAAGAGAAATCTGATGCAGGATGTTTAATGAAAGGAATCTGTACAAAAGGTCCATTTATAATAGCTGTTTTCGGTTATATTTTTGTCTATGATTTTTCTTCTTGTCTCTTCATGAAGGTCCGAAATTCTCACTGTGCTTATACTACTAATATTGCACTGAAAGTGATACATGGTATAGAAAGATGGTAAGTGCTAATTTGCTAGTTGTCATCAATTTGCTCAAGACATAGCAATGCAGGAATGACTGCCTCCCCACTCACTATAGAAGTAAGCTGTAAGGCATTTTTTAGTGCTGGGAGTGGGAGGTGAGCCAACATGAGTTTTATTAGTCAATATGTAACAAGATAGAAGGACTTATCAGCTTCCTAATCATGGAAGCTATTTGGTATACTTAAACTTAGAGCTAGTCTGGTGTGCAGTTTAGTTAACCTTTGGCTAGGAGTTGGAATATTCTAGAGTTAACAAAAAGTGTACAAGCCAATTTCCAGTATTTTGTTGGAAAAAGTTTCTAGGAATTGATCTGTTCCATTCCTTTAGTTGTATCACCTAGAAGAATCATCAAGGCAAGAGTAGGTAGAAAGTTAATTTAGATACTAACATCACTATGCAAGTTATCGGGACTACAACAAATGGTGAATGCCTCTTCTTACTGTACACAATGCATTAGTAGCTAATTTTGTTTACATGCTTTGCAGTACCATTCGTGCTCTATTCGGCATGAAGATCTACGCATTCTGTTGCTTGAAATAGCGGGTGAGCATCTACGCATTCTGTTGCTTGAATGTATACCCTCATCGACTGTTCCGTAAAGGATATCCATCGGTATATATGTATTTAATTGTGGATACTTAATATTATTGCCTCTCTTTGTTATCATCTTTTGCTTTGATATATCAATACCTAATATACATCCATGTGTTATCTTGCTAATTAAACATTTTGTGAATTTAGTTATAGGTATTGTCGTGGTGTCCTTATAATTTTGTTTTTGTTTTGTCTATTAAACTTTGCCTCGGGGAAATAAGCTCGTCGTTTAGTGATTAAATTCGGTTGAGTTAGTAGATGGAGTTTATAGCATGTTGACTGGAATTATGAGCATGTTTTGTATATAAAGATATTTTTCCAGGAACAAAGCATATATCAAATTCTTTGTCTGTTTTCAACATTTGCCTAGACAAGTTCTTGTCATTTTGTCAATCCTGCCTATAACTCAACAAGTCCGCATCCTAAATCAATGTTTCGATGCATTTTCCACAGGTTTAGTTAATTTCTTATTGCCACGAGTATCTTTTAAGAATATTTTTGACTGATTATTTAGAAACTCAATGGCAAGGTCAATGACATTCATTGATCTAATAGACAGGCACAAGCAGAGTAAACTTATTCTACGAATTTAAATCTATGTGCATAAGTTTTTCAATGGAAGTTACCAAGACAACTCTAAGTTGGTTAAATTGCTTGTATTGTATTAGTTTGTATTGCAGTAGTTTGTATTCCATAAGTGACATTCTAAGATTATAAGTTTGTTACATTGCTTGTATTTTATGTAGATTTATATGAATAAATCTAATTCTAGAATTCTGGAAATGAGTGTTGTCCTGGAATTGCTTTATATTAGACCTACGCTAAATCATGGAATTACTTATATTGCATAAGTTTGTATTTCATAAGTTAAATTCTGAGACTATAAGTTGGTTATATTGCTTGTATTTTATTTAGATTTATATGAATAAATCTAAATCAGAATTCTGGAATTATGGTATTGACCGTTGTCATTGAATTATTTTATATTAGAGCTATGTGAAATCCTAGAATTGCTTGTATTGCATAAGTTTGTATTGCATAAGTTAAATTCTGAGACTATAAGTTGGTTATATTGCTTGTATTTTATGTAGATTTATATGAATAAATCTAAATCAGAATTCTGGAATTCTGGTATTGCCCGTTGTCATGGAATTGTTTTATATTAGAGCTATGTGAAATCCTGGAATTGCTTGTATTGCATAAGTTTGTATTGCATAAGTTTTATTTCTTAGACCATAAGTTGGTTATATTGCTTGTTGTTTTATGTAGATTTATATGAATAAATATAAATCTGGAATTGATAAGTTTTGTTTAATTTTTCTGTTGCAGGTACGTAACTCAATCAATTCGTGTAGCTTGAGACTTTTGATGCAAGGAGTGAGCTTTGTTAGGTTGTAAATTGCCTTGCTAATGTGTAAAAGTCATATGGAGAATAGTACTGGAAAACATGTGATTTATGCATGGTTTGATACTACTCATCTTGTATATGTGTGGCTACAAGATGAATTATATATGGATGTTTATTTTGGATTTAATGTAGTAATATATTTAGTTTTGTATTGGTGGTTTGCTTATATAAAAATAAGATTTAGTATTAATGAACATTAAAGACAACAGTTAAAAATGTTGTAAAAATTATGTAAACCACAACGGAATTTTTTTGTAAAAAGTGATAAAAGACAACGATTTTATCCGTTGTAAAATATATTAAAATTATATACCACAATAGTTTATAACTGTTGTAAAAAAAGCAAAATGAGTAAATATTATCTACGACAACGGTTTATTTCTGTTGTTAAAATTATCTACCACAACGATTTTAAAACGTTGTCGTATCCTTCGTAAACAAATTTTGAGCATATAAATAACAACGGATAAAAACCGTTGTCAAATGTCTACAAAGACAACGGATTCAAAACCGTTGTCGTAGGACAATACATTCTACAACGCCCTCAGTTACAACGATTTTTTGACCCTACGACAACGGATAATATCCGTTGTCGTTTGCAGTTTTTATTGTAGTGTCGTCACACAAAGTCCGAAGATCGAACCCCAAACTCCGGTGAACAGTAGCACAAGCTTGTCGGTTGCTGCCGCTTCGCTAACGATGAAGATTCGAATTCTCCAACGAAGAACCCCTCCGCTGGAAGTTGGCTGGAAGTGAAGATGGACTGCCGCCGCTCACCTCCTTGCTCTGTCACTTGAACCCCAAACGATGGAGTTGTTAGGAAGAAGTCAGATGGTAGAGATCGTACCAGAGAAACCCTCTCCGGCGAGGTGAAGATCGAAGCTCGATGCTCCCGCCAATTGTGCTCGTTGCCGTCGCCGCTCGGAATCAAGAAGCTGAGGAGTGGACTGTGGATGGCCAGCCGACGGCAGTGAAGAGAAGAAGAGGGGTCACCGGCCGACGGCAGTGAAGAGAAGAAGAGGGGTCGCCGGCCGGTGGTGACGAAGAAGGAAGGGGGAAGTTCATGAGCCCTAGCTTACGTGAAGAAGAGAGAAGAAAAATGGATTATTGGATTTTGGTTTTGGTTGATGGGATCTGGATCCATTAAGAGGATGAAATTGGGTTTTTGGAATTGGGCTTTAAGAGTGGGCTTAAGGATTGGGTTGGATTTTTGAAATTGGACTTGGAATTACATTGAATTGGAGCTCCACTTCTTTATGAACCCTTGGATTATTTGATCCTGATTAACGACCTAGATGTTTCCCTACAAAATAAGATGCACCTTTTAGATAAAATCTTAGAAAATATAGAAAAAAATTATATCAAGACTCTAAATAGATATCAACTCGCAAAACATGATATAAAATGCAGAATTAAGCATACGAGAGGATAAAATGTTAAGTATAAGAGCCAAAATAGTGCATCAAAATGCTAGTTATCAAATAACAATGCATTTTACAATGTTTTCTAAAATTGTTGTCTTTAAGAGTTTTTTTTATCTTAGCAATGGTTGGGACAACAATTAAATAAATCATTGTAATTGAGAATATTTTCACAATGTCTGGAACAATAGTGCATAAATTATTGTCGTTGTGATAATAACACAACTGTTATAAATCGTTGTAAATGAAATTATAATCGTTATATTTTTCCCGCCTCAAAACTCGCTCAAAATTGGGACACGTGTGCGACTTTCATTAGTAATCACAAAAAAAACTTAACCCTAAGGTATGTAACCTATTAGGGCTTGAAAAGATCCTTTAAACCAAATCCTATAGCATAGAGAAGGAGACGACAACCGTCTTTGAGAAGCTTTTCAAGTTCACCAATCCAAACCTCAAGCTCATCGTCGAGTGGCACTTTCCGTCGAAGTTCCCATTGGAGATGATCCTGGCCGCTACTACCTCCACCTCCACAAGAACTGCATCTTCTATGCCTCCGGTCTCTCGTCCGCAGCACAGTCAATGTCTCCCACGTGCACCTCGTCTCCCTCCTCTACTACGTCTTTACATTGATAATGTTTTACCTCTAGACCACTAACCAAATCTTTCGGCAAAGGCTCACAGGACTGGAATAAGAAAACAACTCAATTGCATGTCCCCATGTCTCTGTACTTCTCACTGCATTTATGGCTCCTGAAGCAACGATCTCCTTTTCGGTTCCCCTCTCACCTCCCACAAATTTTTCTCAGTTTCCCTCACTGTCGTTACCTTCACCACTATTGAGGTTTTCACATTTCTGGCTCGTGGCTTGTTGTCGTCGCCCGTTGTGTCATATTTTGTTTTGTTTATTATGGTGGGGATTTGAAAGGTTATGGTTACACAAATATCCATTTTTATTGGGATTGGTTTCTACAAATCTAAATCTTGAGTGATCTTAGCTTTTTTTTCTTTGTCAATGGCATCATTGCTGAGACTATAACGCTAGAGGCTTGTTGTCTACGACCTAGATCATGTTATTTCACCTTATTTTTCCCGAGGAGAAGAGATTTAGAGGAAAAAGAGACATCTTTGGCTTTTGGATGGGTTCTATTTAGATTTAGTGTCATGAAATCTAAATCTTGCAACATCTTGATTTTGTAGTTGTGGCTTGACCAGGAGTGAAAGATGAGAAAGCATGGATGACAACTTCCTTAGCATCCTCTCCAGGTTTCTATATAATTTCTTTTATTTTTTTCTCTTATTATTTATTTCCTTATGGTTTAGTTGTGATTCATCTCCCTTCATTTTTTTTGCTAGACTATGTGCAGGTGGTAGTTATAGATGTTTTTCTTGCTCTCGAGTTTGCTTTCTATGTGTTCTTTGTTCCTTTCATTGGGAAGAAGCTAGATGTTTTAATATGTGGTAATGGGGCTTTACACTCCTCTAGTACGTTATTTCTTTTCATTACCTGTTCATTTCTTTGTCTTCTCACCTCCTGATAGATCTCTCAAATCTCACATCTCTATCTATTGTTTTTAGTCTTATTGTTTCAATCAATTGCATTATTAAAATTAGTTATGAGCAATATTGATACTTATTTTCTAATTATAACAAATGTTAACAAAAAAAGTTTCCAGTTTATTCATGAACATTAAGTTACAAGCTACATTTTTAATGATTAACTGTTACGAGATTCTCTTCATATTCTAAAATGATTAATTCGACAGTAGCAACTACAATATTAATAGAAGGATGATGTTTGTTGTTGTGTTTCATTTCTAAGCTATCAAATTAAGATATGACATTGGCAAGTTCATTTATCTTTGGAATTGGAACTAAAATTATCTTTGAATTAATTTTAGGTATGCTGATCGGATTCGTCACAAAACATCATTTTAGGAGAAGTTTCTAATGAAGTGGTTTTCAAGTTGTCGAGAGTATCTCAACAGTTGAGGGTGAGTCCTAATTCTTTTACTAATCTCTTATCTTCCACTTTACTAATTACTTTTAAGTGCAAGTGACCAATTTTCTGTATGTACTTTTTCTTTTGCTAATCTTTATTTATATTACATTTTGTATAAGAGATTTGTTTGTAGCTTTTCCCTTTCATATTTAGATGAATAGCTTCTTTACTTTTTCAAGAATTCCTTTTCTAATTCTGATTTTTTGTTCTGTTGGCTTCCCTTCAGTTGTACTTTGTAACTTTGAATCATTTTAGTAACCTTGACTACAATTAAGATTCTAATGATGTTAATTATATTCCGTCTACTAAATGGCAAGGATACATAAGAATAAAGCAATAGCTCACCATCTTAGTATGCTGAAAGTTATTTCCCTTATCTTCCTATCTTCTTGAACTTGATTATTCCCCTTAGTTCGTCTTTCACTTTATTAATGCCATTAATTTTGCCTGACCATTTATGGCTACTCTTAACAATTTTCATATTTGTATGTTCTAGCTACATTAAAAGTTGGGTTCATTTTGAAACATGAGATTGCATATTGTTTGGTTGAACAAGATAATGAATGGAAGTTGTTGGTGCGGTTAGAACTAACGGTGTAACCCAGGTTTTGATGAATGATAAAATAGGTTAAATTAGTCTTGTTGTTGATCTAACACTCTGACCGAGTGTGCAGGAGAAGTCCAGACAGGTCGACGGGCTGACCGGATATCTGGCACGAAGCCCAGCTAGGTCAACGGGCTGACTGGATAGCTGGCACGAAGTCCAAACGAGTCGACGGGCTGACCGGATGTTTGGCACGAAGTCCAGCTAGGTCGACAGGCTGACCGTATAGATGGCATGATGTAAAATACCGAAAAAGGGCATAAAATAATAAGGGGAATTTTCCGAAATTTTTAGAAATTTTTTCGGAATTTTTCGGAGCTCGTACGGACGAGTTAACGGGGATAAAAACGGGACCCGGGAAAAGTCTGTTTAGGCTACTCATTTAAGCGAGGAAATGTTTATATTTATAATTCCTTTTTCCGTTTCTTTTTCTTTTTATTATTCCTTTGTTTACTTCCTTCCTCGCCGAACCTGCCGAGCCCTCCTCGCGACACCGATCTGCCCTAACCGCTACATTGCGGTTTTCATCTCTTCGCCGAACCTGAAATCCGTCAGCCACTTCTTCTCCTCCTCTTCATTTCTTCTTCCCGTGCTCTTCCCTAATCTCCCTGGAGTCCGCCGCACGTAGCAGCACCGCTGACCTCCCTTGAGCCCTAGGTGTCGACGCCGTCGACGCCCTCTCCGATCTCCTCTGTCCCCGCTACTGAGACTCCTCGGCCGAGCTCCCACCGTGCCCTAGCCCCTCTCAGCGGATAGCCGGCTGCCAACGCTCGAAGCCATTGACGCCAGTGATCGAGGACAAGCCACTGTCGATTTGCAGCCTTTGCCTTAGCCGACGCCACCATCGCCGCTCCTCCTCAGCCCTAGCGCTGGTCACCGTTTTGTTCCTTTGTGCTCGTGCCCTAGCTAGTCTCACTGTGCCGCCTCACCTCTATTTCTGCCGGTTTCCCGATTATTACCGATCATCTTCCTTGGCTGACGACGTGAGCACGAAGTCGTCTAGCAGTGATCTTGGAGGTAGAAGATCTATTTGATTTCCAGTCATCTTCTTACTTGATTCTTTCCTTGATTTGATTGATTCCAATGGGTTGTGATGTTTGGTGGATTTAGAAATTTAGGTGTTGTGGGTTGTTCCTGGTTCCTGCAGCAACTCCATCTAGCTACTCTCTTTGATTTCAGTAGCAAGAATGACTGAGAGGTTGAGGTAAGATGAGTAGATTTTGTTCTTGAATCAAGTTATTGTTGGTTTTGGATATTCTGTTCTTGATCCAAACAATGTAGTTTGTTCCTAGCTATGAGTTGGTTCGTTTGTGATCTGGAATTTGTGCTTGTTTTCCAGCAGCAATTACTTCGTTTGGCAGCAAGTTGTCCGACGGTGGAACACCTGCTGAGGCTTCGGATTTAGGTAAGGTTGTAGTGTTTTGGGGCTTAATTCTAGTAAGAATTGTTTGTGCTAACTGGGGTTGTTTGTAGTAACTTTACAGTAGCACCATTCCTAGATCTTCAGCAAGAGCTACCTCCGGATAGCCATTTATTCCTCGACAGCAATACCACAATCAAAGTTGGGTTGAATTTGGTATAAGTTGGATTCTGGGTTAGGTTTATGTGACTGTTGATTAGGGTTTTGCCCTAATTTAGTGTAAGAGATTTTTATTTAGCTATTTATAGGAGTATAGCTAAATAAAATATTTATTTATTGGTGACTCAGGGTTTTGACGCGAGACGAGCATCTCGACGTCCGAGTTGGACCGGATTGATCTTTTCTATTGGAGGCGGATACTTTGACTTTATGTCATTTGATATGCATAGTAATGTTTATAACACATGACAATGATTGTGTTTTGTTATCTGTTTCGGTTGATCACTACCTGACCTGTTATATGCTTGCTTGTTTATTTGTTTTGCACATCATGCTAGTGTTTACCTAATTATGTCTATTTATAGAGGTAGTGACACAATCATGCTATTTATCATGTTCAGGACCTAGGGTTTTTGATATTTTATCTGGTCTATGTACTTTGATTGATTCACTTTTCGATGGTACACATTTTACATGTATTTGGATTATTGCTATGCTACTCGGTATTTTGCCATGCTTAGTGTCATGCACCATTCGCATGATTGCATGTTGTGCGATTGTTGGCTCCATTATTGTTGAACACATCGTCAGTTATATGTATCTGCACACACGACCACTCATGGGTTAGTGGTATATTCAGGCAGAGTGTGTTGCAGCAGGTGCTCTATCAAGGGCTCCGTTGGTCCACTCATGGGTTAGTGTGACGCAGCGTTGTAGCAGGACAGAGATCCCTCCTCGTCATCGTGTACCGGGAGATGAGAGTATTGAGCTCCCCCATTTTATGATTTGGGGTAGAAGGATAGGTGTACTCCGACAGCATCCCATCCACTCGGTCACTCATCAGGAGTAGTGATGACAGAGTGCACGGTTGTCACAGCCCTACCCACTCGGTCTCACCATCATATGTGAGACGACTGACTGGAGAGTAGGGGTGACTAGGACATGTCATAGGCATCATACGCATTGATGCATTTATTTCTTGTGATTGTGTTTGCTGCATTTATTTGCTGTATATTGGTTGGATGCCCATGCTTGACATGCATACAGGATTTCTATACCTCTCGGACTGTTTATCCTTGTACCAGGTCCTGGTTAGTACAGTATTCTCCTATTTATTTCAGTTTGCATTTACCTTTATTACGTCAGGAGACTGTACGCATGATTAGTGCTAGATGTTATTTCCTTACTATGTATATCAGTTGTTATCCGCTGAGGAGTTGACTCACCCCGTGGATATTTACTATTTTCAGGTTGATGTTGTTAGGAGAGTTCCAGTTGCTAGTCCCCTGCAGTCCACGAGGACGTCGTGTTGAACTTTTAGTCTTTCTTGTTTTAGACTATGCTTGGACTTGTTTGTGTTGATACAATTGGATCTTGTATGGATTCTTATTGCCTATGAGTTTTATTGGATTTGTTTTACTACACGCCTGCCTAGACGGCAGAAGAGGTAAGTTGATTTTTATCGTCGGATTTGAGCTTTATAAGTGTAGTGGAGTAGGACATCGGTTTTTGTGCTTTATGGGTGTAGTTGAGTAGGGTTGTTTTTGAGTCTGCTTATCACTGTTCAGTTTGTTTACTATTAAATTGCGTGGTTGTGTCAACCAGAGGCTGAAATTGATATAAACTGCGTGGATGTCTGTGTTATTGTTTGTTTATTATTGTTATTATTCCAGCCGCATGTGGCTGAGGTATATGGTAATGTAGTAAAGTTTCATATTATCCGCCGTACAGGGGAGATGTTGCCGAAATTTCTTTGGACAGGGACTCCTCCGGGGCGTGATACACGAAGTCCAGACCAGTCGAAGGGCTGACCGGACATCTGACAGGTAAGTGGAGGTAAGTCACTAGAGGGGAATGACTGTGAGGACGCGTTCCCGGGAAGGGAACTTAGGCGCCGATCCAACTTAGAACCATCTCGGAACTCTAAGTCGAGATCTTGACTAAATTCCGGTCTCGGAGAGACGGAATCTAATTACTATTTTTCTTATCTATAAAACTGTGTTAACAATCTGTGTTGCAGGCTATAATTGCCTCGGACTAAAGTTTTTCTTGCAGGAAGGAGTCTGTTGGAAAACTTGGGTCCGAGCGCCCGGGAGGTACCCAGGCGCCTGGAGGTACCCAGGCGCCTGGAGGTCTGGGCGCCCGGGAAGTACCCGGGCGCCCGGAGGCAAATTCTATCATCTTCGGGTCGCCGCCATGTGGAGCCTCCTGGTTGGGTCGGCTACGTCATGGTCGAGGCGCCCTGAAGGTTCCAGGCACCCCGAGCCTCCTATATAAGGAGGGTCAAAGGCGGAGCTCTCACAACAACTCACGATATGCTCTTCTGCGTTCTGCGACGCTGCGAAAGCTCTCCGACAAATTGCTAGTTTGTTTGTAATTGTTTTTTATTGTCGGTTCTTTCATTCTCTAATAATTCCTGTACTTGTTTTGTAATCTACATTTCGAATTATTAGTGATTGTCCATCGAAAGCACCCTTGTGTGCGGGTCTTGGAGTAAGAGTCGACACAGACCGCACCAAGTAAAAAATTACTTGTGTCATTTCCTTTTCGCTTTACTTATTCCGTTACGTATTCTCGATAATTTTTTTAATCGATATTCACCCCACCCCTCTATCGAACGTCTACGATCCAACAGAAGTAACACCCAATGCACTTGTCTTTTTTTTTTATACCATCTCAATTTATTAAATCTTAATTAAACAAACTTGACAATTACACAGCATAATACCTAGGCTATAAGAGAGAAGTAGCACCTGTCGATATAAATAATTTACTTGTAAAACATGATACTTTTTTCATCAATAAATCTCACTTTCTTTTACCATCAATTACATAGCAAAATATGAAGGAATTATTGATTTTCTAGTCAATAAATCTGACTTTCTTTGTCTTTATAAAATATCTCATTCTAGCATCTTTGCTTCCTCCAGTTACTAGATCTACCAGGGGTCATTGAGGGTGCAAAGTATGGCAAGGGTAGAGGAAGGCAGGTACGAAGTAGGTTTACCTTGCATGGTGGTCTGTTTGAAATAATTTGATAGTACAAAACAAATGAACTCTTGAAAGTTGAATTCATAGTTTTGCATGGCTATATTGTTCTAAAGGATTGTTATCTCCTTGGCTCCGTCCTTCTTATGGTATATTGAATCCTTTAATTCTGGTATAAATATTTCTCTTTTCAGGTATCAGTATAGCTAGGGCATGCAATTGTATCTTCATTGTTCTTGATGCTATCAAACCAATAACTCACAAGCGGCTTATCGAAAAGGAACTTGAGGGATTTGGAATAAGGTAAAGTAGAAGATGAGTTTATCTATCCTTGCAGGTTCTATATTGCATTAAGTGTATGACATAAGAGATTATATCAATTAGTTGTGAGGTAGGCCGCTCTCTCCTTTATGTGGTTTACTCTCTCTATCGGTGGTCTTTTTTGGTTAATGGGCTTCTAGTGATCAGGTAGGTCGTGCCCTCAAGGATTAATCTTAGAGGTTATCTTCTATAGCTTTATTTCTTGTTTTTTTTTCTTCAAATTCAGATAGAAAAATTCCTTTGGACGATAGAAGTTCCACTAATTACAAGATCTCAAAATTATTTAGAATTGAATTTGTGGTGGTATGTGCTACATCTTGGTGCCCAACTTAAATACAAGACTGGTGGAGATATTTTATGTGGCCTTGAACTCACTAAATTTTGCCCCTTCTGTGTGCCTTATCTGCTACTTGTCACAATATCTCTGTTCAACTAAGTTTTTCTATTCTATAAGCTCAAGGTGGAATTTTATCAATACATACATTGAAAGTCCCTAATACAAATAAATGACCAGAGAGTTTGCTATTTGATATGTATTACTTAATACCCATATGCAGTGTCTTTTGCCACCAAGCACTAGTGGTCACGACGAACTGAGACCCGAGTTCGCCGTGACAACAGTTGACCGTGATTCCACCAAGTACTAGTGGTCACGGCGAACTGAAAGGCATCCGAATGCTATTACAGGCACTTTACCGAGCAGGAGTTGCACGACAGAGAATGAGGGAATGAAGGTAGAGAGAAGCTTGTGTTGTTGTGTGTCTCTTGCCTGTGATCGCAAGTGGTAAGAGGATGAAGGATTAGTTGGACCATTGGTGGCCGACTAGAGGGGGGGGATGAATAGTCCTGAAAGATAAAAATAAAAACCTTTCTTGAACTTTACAGCGTAATTAAAACTAACACTTGCATAAAAGGAATTAAGAAACTAATTGAGAAAAAGAGGTACCAAATTTATTTGGTTTGCAATCAGGGGATTACTAATTCAAGACCTTGAAAAGCGCACTAAGATTCTTCTCTGGACGGAGTAACCTCTTACAACGTTGAAGCGCACAATTACAAACACTATGTGAAAAACGACTTTTTACTTCATTGATTACCTGAAGTAAAAGACCTGTTTTTACCGAAGTAGACACGCGTGTAGTAAAAAGATTCATTTTACTTCGGATAAACTCCGAAGTCGTAGGCCCAGAAAAAACGAAGTCGTATTGGGTGTCGGGTTCGGACATATTACGAAGTAAAAGTGCATATAACTTCGTCGGTTTTTAAAAACACCGAAGTAATTAATCCTTTTCGACTTCATCGTTTAGTATTTGTTATGAAGTAATATACCTACTTTAACTTCGGTTAAAAATGAAGTAATGGATTACTTTTACTTCGTCATATATCATTAATTCCTGAAGTAATTATCGATTAAATTATATTTAGCTTCGTTCTGGATCGAAATAATAGATAGATACTACTTCGGAATTTTTGGTAATAACCGAAGTAGTTGATACTATTTTACAGCAACAAATTGTGAATTCAAATTTTGAATTTGAAATGACGTGCCTTGACTGAATTTTTTTGACTGAATTCAATTTTCGACTTTCAAATGTCGCAAATGTCATGTCTTGACTGAATTTCTTTGACTGAATTCAAATTTCAAAATTTCAAATGTCGTGCCTTGACTGAATTGCTTAGAATGAATTCAAATTTTGTATTTCAAATGTCGTGCCTTGACTGATCTCGACTTTGGAAAATGCCGTGCACAGCTCCAGCGGTGACGTGCCATTCTTGAAACCACCGCCCTCCCTGTTCATTTTGACTTTCGGGGCACAAAATTTGAATGCAACCTCTCTTGCCTTGCTGGCCACGGTTTCCAAGGTTGCCACACTCTTCTTCCCCAAGACTTCACCGGAGAAACCTTTGAAGCTCTGCGGACCACCAGAAGCAGTTGCCGTCGCTGGAAATTTGTGTTCCTTGCCTTCCCACTGACCAGTGAGGACTATGGCAGCCCCCACCACGGGTCTCATCACGATCCACAACAACAAACCAAATAAAGAACAACCGAAAATAGAAGTATCTACTCCAAGAAAGCATCATGAATCAGCCCTTTAGGTAATGACCTCGTAAACATAGAGACTGAAAAAAAAAGCAAAAAAAAATTCCAAACACTTGTCTTTGTTGGAAGAATAGCACCAAACCTACAACAAATTGGAGATCGTCTAAAACATGATTTTGCAAAATAAAGGAGGAGAAAAAGAAGAAGAATAAGAAAAAGAAATCGAAGGAAAGAAACCTGGACCTCAGCCTTCCGCCAGCTCTATCAAATTGAAAACATACGGTATATCTCAAACACTTGCAACCTAAACCCTGTGTAAGAAAGTTCAAGTTGTCAAACCTTATTTCGGAAGTCCTAACGAGGAAACCTTCATCTCTGTTGCCTAAGACTCCAAATCGGAAGCCCTAACGAGGGGGAACGGAGAGGACTGAAATGAAGGGGAAGGAAGAGGAGGTCAAAAAAAATAATTTCGGCAGAGGGAAGCCCTAACCCAAGAAAACGAAAAAGTGGGGGGAAATAAAAGTGGTCTCAAAATAAAAGTTAACTCTTGTACTATTACTTCGGAGTAAACACTAAAAATTGTATTCACGACGTTACTACTTCGGTATTTAACAACTTTCCGAAGTAATAGCTTATTTCAGTTTAAAGCGAAGCCCGCGTTTTTAAATCTGCGAAGTCTATATTTGTATATACTTCGTCGATTTTTTCAGCGAAGTTGCTTATACACTTTTACTTCGTATATTTAAATTGACGAAGTAAATTGTGGCGAAGTAAAAAGTCGTTTTTCACATAGTGAAAGCTAAACAAGAAAGGAATTGATTACAAGTGATGTTTTTTGCTTCTGGGATCAGGGATGTATTTATAACCCTGATCGGGGCGCTTGGAAGGGTTCCAGATGCCTGGACACGGATAGAATTTTATCCGCATTGTAATGGTTTGCGACATCTGTTATTTTGATAAAATTTATGGTCCGGGGGCCCGGAGCTATTCCGGGCGCTCGGACCGAGTTGACCCAGGGCGCGTATCGGGGGCGCCCTGGCTGCCCCTAGTGGTCTGGGCGCCTGTGTTGGTTAGTCCTAGGAAAACGTACCGGTTCCACTGTATAAAAATTTTGTACAAGTGTCGTACCTTTCCTTAAATAACCTATTGTGTTCTTTAGAAGTTAAATTAGGAATCACAGATGGAACTTAACATCATTGATTCCAAATTTAACTTATTTGTTTTTAATGGTTTAGATTTGAATCGCAAGCGGAACTTAACAGTATTGATTCAAATCCACCTATGTTATAAATTCCATTAAATATTAATTTTCAAAATTGGCTTCCAGGACTGCATGGCGAGGCACATGGCTTTCTTGGATATGGGAACAACCACCACCGCCTAGACAAAGCCTTTTAAGGAAAGATAATATTTAATTTCCTTAAATAACTCTAGGTTAACAAAAAAAACAATCGAATCACAAATTCGAAAAACAAAGAAAACACAAACTCAAAAAATAAATTCGAAAAACTAGATCTAATGCCTCTTGTGTTTGGAATTCTTACAAAAAGAAATAACTAGCATGATGCAAAAAATAATTGCTAATTATACCTTCTCTTTGTATGTTAATGACCTCGAGATCTTTTGCCGTATTCCTTGCTTTGCCTTGGACGTCGTGTGGGCGACGATCTGTGGGACCGTTGGGCCGGTTAGGAGGGGGTTGTTGGATAGTCCTGTAGAATAAAAACAAAAACAACCTTCCTCAAACTCTTTAAGCTAACACTTGCATAAATAGATTAAGCAGTAAATTAAAAAGCATAAAATAAGAGGCACGAGTGTTTACTTGGTTACAACCGATGTGGTTGTTAATCTAAGGAAGATTAAGCCCAATATCAATCTCCTTCAGGCGGAGAAACCTCTTACAGCATTGACGTACAAAAAGAAAGAAGCTCAACTAAAACTCTAAAGCGCACAAGCATTGGATTTACAGTTCTGAGTTCATTAAAAAGCTTCTGGACCAAGGCTATATTTATAGCCTTGGTCGGGGCACCCCGAAGGGGTTCCGGGTGCCCTGGGGGGGGGGGGTAAACTTTATCCCCCAACGATCAGATCGAGTCAAATCTCGATCCTGGTCAAAAGTCTGGTCCGGGCGCCCTGGACTGTACCGGGCGCCCCTGAGCCCAAAGTTAACAGATGTTGACTTTTTCATCCTGGACCTCTTGTAAAATACCAAAAAATGACGAATAATAATAAGAGAATTTTTCAAAATCTTTTTGGAATTTTTTCGGGAATTTTTTGGAGCTCGTATAGACGAGTTTACGGGGATAAAAACGGGGCCCGGAAAAACCTGTTTAGGCTATCCCGTTTAACGAGGAAATGTTTAATTATTTATATTTCCTCTTCTTTTTCTTTATTTCTTTTATTTCCTTTCCATTTTCTTTTCCTTTCTATTTTCTTTTTTCTTTCTTCCCCGACGTCGTTCCTCGCGCCTTCTTCCCCTCACACCTGATCTGCCCTAACCGCAATCGAGCGGTTTCTTCTTCCTCGCGTACAAAGTCGTGGCCAAGGAAGCCTTATGCCACCTTTCCCTCTGATTCGTGCATTTCCTCGCGCCAAGCAGCCTCAACCCGAGCCCTAGGTGTCGACGCCGTCGACGCCCTCTCCGATCTCCTCTGTGCCCGCTACCGAGACTCCTCGGGCGAGCTCCCACCGTGCCGTAGCCCCTCTCAGCGGATAGCCAGTTGCCAACACTCGAAGCCAATGACGCCAGTGATCGAGGGCAAGCCACTGCCGATTTGCGGCCTTTGCCCTAGCCAACTCCACCACCACCGCTCCTCCTCAGCCCTAGCGGCGGCCACCGCTTTGTTCCTCTGAGCCCTAGCCATCTTCTCGGTCGCCCGACGATACCGTCGGCTATCTCCTACTTCTTCCTCTTCTCTGTGAAGCCGAGCCACCGCCGGCCAAGCTTTAACTCCTCTGCCCTAGTCTCTAGCCGCGTGCCCTAGTTTTTGCCCGCCGCCGCACCTCTGCACCTCACTGTTCCGACCATCGGATCTACTTCAGCCACGTTGTGCCCTAGTCTGGATCAAATTCCCTCTTCGCCATCGCTGAACTAGGGCTCTGGCGGTCAGTGTTGAGGTAAGCTTCGGTTGTTGATTAGGATTGTTGCTTGATGGGTTATCAATCTTGATTTCATCTGATCCGAACAGTGAAGAATTCCAGCAGCCAACAGCCCTTAACGACAGCAATTCCAGCCAGCAACTCTTTGATTTCAGTACAAACTAGTGGTTGTGAATCTAGGTAAGGAACATGGTTATGATACTTATTGATTTTGGTAGGAATTGGTACATACCTAATTGCTTATGTGTTTGAATTAGGGATATGTGGTGAATTGTGAAGGGGATGTGGATCTATTGGGTTGATTCACTATGAATTATTCCTAATAAGTTTAGGATTTGGTCATTTTGATTTAATGATATAATTAGTTGTAACATGTGATTACAGGAGGTTGACGTGAGACGAGTATCTCGACTACCGGTATGGAATTTTCGATTGGAGGCGGGTACTTTGACTTTATTTCATTTGATATACATAGTAATGTGTTTAACAAATAGCAATGCTTGTTTTTCTCATTTGCTTCGGTTGATCACTACCCGATCTGTTACATGCTTGTTTGTTTATTTGTTATGCACATCATGTTAGTATTTACCTGATTATACATGTTTATAGAGGTAGTGACACAACCATGTTATTTATTATGTTCAGGACCTAGGGTTTTTGATACCTTATCTGATCTGTGTACCATTGATTTGATTCATTGTCCTATGGTACACATTTTGTATATATATGGATATTGCTATATTGTTCAGGATTTTTGCCATGCTTAGTATCATGCACCATTCACATGATTGCATGCTGCGCGATAGTCTGCTCCATTATTGTTGAGCACATCGCCAGTTTCATCTCTGTCGGTGCTCCGTTGGTCCGCTCATGGGTAGCGTGACGCAGCATGGTAGCACGTCAGTTTGGGCTCTGTCGGTGCTCCGTTGGTCCGGTCATGGGTAGTGTGACGCAGCGTGGTAGCACGTCAGGGATCCCTCCCCGTTAGTGTGTAACGAGAGATGAGAGCATTGAGCTCCCCCATTTATGATTTAGGGTAGGAGGATAGGTGTACTCCGACAGCATTCCGTCCACTCGGTCACTCATCAGGAGTAGTGATATCAGAGTGCACGGTTGTCACAACCCTACCCACTCGGTCTCACCATTGTGTGTGAGATGGCTGACTGGCGTCAGGGGTGACCATGACATTTGCATCATATGCATGATGCATTTATTGCTTGTGTTTGCTACATTTACTTGCTGCATTTATATGGATGCATATGATTGACATGCATACAGGATTTATGACACTCTCAATCTGACGACCCTGTTGTACTTATACCCTGGTCCTAGTTAGTACAGTTTTCTCCTGCTTGTTTCGATTACATTTATCCTTCTTGTATTAGGAGACTCTACGCATGATTAGTGCTGGCTGTTATTTTATTTATTATGCATATCAGTTGATACCCGCTGAGTGTTGGACTCACACCCTCCTCCGTTGCTATTTTCAGGTTGATGCTGTCCGGAGAGTTCAAGTCGCTAGTCCCCTGCAGTCCACGAGGATGTGTGTCGATCTTTTAGTTTTTCTTGTTTAGACTATGTTAGACTTATTCTGCTTTTGACATCTGGACTTGTATTAGTTACTTTATGGATATTGTCTATGAGTTTTATTTGGATTTGATTTACTACATGCCTGCCTAGACGACAGAAGAGGTGAGTTGATTTTATCGTCGGATTTGAGCTTTATGGGTGTAGTGGAGTAGGACATCAGTTTTGTGCTTTATGAGTGTAGTTGAGTAGGGTTGTTTTTGAGTCTTCTTATCACTGTTCTAGTTTGTTAATTATTAATTGCGTGGTGATTGCATTATATTATTGTTATTGTTCCGGGCGTGTTGGCCGATGTATATGTGGCCCTGAGGGCATTGTAGAAGTTTCAGATTGTCACCCGTACAGGGGAGGTGTTGGCGAAATTTCTTCGGACATGGACTTCCCCGGGACGTGATACCTCTTCTCTGGTTCAGTCCCGCCTCGGTCCGGTTCTTCTCCCCCGGATCCGCTCGCTTGGGTAATCTCTGCCATCCGGAAAAGGGCTCACCCGAACCCAAGTTCCCGTCTTCTCGAGCAGCCTTCCGCTCCAGCTTCTCGTCCCTCGGAATCGCCGCGTGTTTCCTTCTCGTCCACCAGCATACTCATCCGCAGTCTTCGTCCCTCGGTCGCACCCCGTGCTGACCTTCTCGTTAGCTGCGTCTCTTTCTCCGCGAGCAATCTTCCGCTCCGATTTTCGTCCCTCGGAACCACCGCACGCTTCCTTCTCGTCCACCGGGGTACTCTTCCGCAGCACCTCGTCCCTCGGACGCACCGCGTACCGTCCTTCTCGCTAGCTGCGTCTTCCGCTCGAGTACCTGTGCTCCTAAGTTCCTGCACACTTAGACACAAGGTTAGAAACACCAGGACCTAACTTAACTTGTTGATCACACCAAAACAACCTTGGGGTTCCAACACGATCTTCTAAGATGAACACCACCTAAAAGTTTTCTTCCTCTTCCTCTAAAATCCGGCCACCACCATTACCAAGGAGAAGAGAGCAAAGGGAAAAGAAGAGGGGAGAGGGAGGGCCGACCACCAAGAGAATAAGAATTGATGTCTCATGAGGTCTCCTCACCCCTTCTTTTATATTACTTGCCCAAGGCAAATAAGGAAAGACTTTTTACAAAAATTAAAATCTTCCTCATTGTTTTCCTTTTCCCTTTTAATTTTTCCTTTTCTTTCCTCTTGATTGAATCAATCACCAAATATCAATTGGATGATGATTTATAATTATTTATTTTGGTCGGCCCCTTGCTTGGGCACCAAGCAAGGTGGTCGCCCACCTCATCAAGGAAATAAAAAATATTTTTATAAAATTTTATAATCCCTTATAAAATTTTACAAGCTCTCTTCTAATTTTCTAAAGTAGGAGTTAAAAAAGGAAAGTTTTAAAAATTAAAACCATGTTTTAAAATTTAAAACTTCTCTTATAAAATTTCTTTTTTTAACATGGTAATAGAAAATTAAAATTTTAAAACTTCTCTTCCTTTTTTTTTCTAAACCATGAGGATGGTTAAAAAAGGAAAGTTTTAAAACTTTTAAACTTTCTTTTAAAACATGTGGCCTAATTCAAATAAGGAAAGTTTTTAAATTTAAAATCTCTCTTTTAAAACTTGTAGTTTTCTACAAAGAGAAGATTTTAAAAAAAAAATCAAAACACCCCTCCTTGTTTGAATTATTGTGGTCGGCCCCTACATGCTTGGGCATCAAGCAAAGAGTCGGCCCTTTAAGAGGAGATGTGGCCGGCCATTGCTTGGTCACCAAGCAATGAACCGGCCCCCTTCTTGGACACCAAGATATGTCTTTCTTTGGATGAACTTGAGGGTTTAATGAGGCTACGACAAGAACCTAGAGGAGAAATTGGTTTTGACCTTCCGATGAGCTTGAGTATCCCATGTTCGCCCCGAACACACAACTCAAGTTCATCGATAATAACTCATTCCACTAGAGAGTTATTATCGTACTACCACACCAATCTCAAATTACATTATGGGCTCCTTCTTATTATGAGTGTGTTAGTCTCCCTGTGTTTAAGATAACGAATGCCTACTAATTAAGTAAGTTACTGACAACTCACTTAATTAATATCTAGCTCCAAGAGTAGTACCACTTAACTTCATTGTCATGTCGGACTAAGTCCACCTGCAGGGTTTAACATGACAATCCTTATGAGCTCCTCTGGGGGACATTCTCAACCTAGATTACTAGGACATAATTTCCTTCTATAATCAACAACACACACTATAAGGAATATCATTTCCCAACTTATCGGCTTATTGATTTATCAAGCTAAATCTCACCCTTTGATAAGTTAAAAAAATAGATACTAAATATATATGCTTGTTACTATATTAGGATTAAAAGTACACACTTCCATAATAACTAAGGTCTAGTTCTTTTATTAAATCAGTATAAAAAGAACTTACCTAAAATGGTCCTACTCAATACACTTAGAGTGTACTAGTGTAATTTATTAGTCAAGATAAACTAATACCTAAGTACACTACGACTATACCAATGGTTTGTTCCTTTCCATCTTAATTATGAGCAACTGTTTATAATTTATAAAGAGCTGATAACATGATCTTCTGTGTGTGACGCCACACACCATGTTATCTACTTTATAAATTAATTGAACAACTATATTCAACAAATAAATATAGGCATTTGACCTATGTGATTCTTTTATTTCAAAAATAAATGTTTACAAAAACTAGGCTTCTAGTATACACTCTAACAGCCTGGACCAAGAAAGTCAACACCAGTTGAATTTTTTGGTTTGGGACTTCCGCTTCGGTTCCACTTACTTGGGTCCAGGTCTTCCGCTCCGATTTCGCTTGCTCAAGTGATTTTAGCCATCTTGAATAGGGCTCACCTGAACCCATCTTCCGCCCTTCAAGTATTCTTCCGCTCTAGCTTCTCGTCCCTCAGAAACGTCATGCGCCTCCTTCTCGTCCACCAGTGTACTTTTCTACAGTGCCTCGTCCCTCAGATGCACCAAGCCTGTCGGCTCTCTCCCATGTCATCCTTCTCGCTAGCTGCGTCTTTTACTCGACCTCTTGTGCTCCTAAATTCCTGCACACTTAGACACAAAGCATCATATAATAATAGGACCTAACTTGACTTGGTTGATCACATCAAAATTATTACGGGGTACTTACAATTAGGGATGTAAATGAGCCGAACTGAACCGAATAGTATTAGACTCGAGTTCAGCTCGTTTAAGTTATATTCGGGCTCGAGCTCGAGCTTGGCTCGTTTTGGAATTATCAAGCTCGCGAACAGTTCGAGCTCGGCTCGTTATTAGCTCGATTATCATAGTTAACGAGCCTAATTCATTAAGTGAGCTCAGACTCGTTTTCAAGCTCATTTTTTTGACTCGTTTTAAAACTCATTTTAAGATTCGTTTTAGAACTCATTTTTTGGCTTGTTTTAGAGCTTATTTTTTGGCTCGATATAAGGTTCGTTTTAAGGCTCATTTTTTTGGCTTGTGAGCCTACAAACGAACATGATCGCGAGCTCACGAGCCGAATATCCTTAAGCTCGAGCTTGGCTCGATAAAATTGTCGAGCTCGAAATTAAGCTCGAGCTCGAGCTCGGCTCGATAAGATAAACGAACGAACTCGAACGAGCTTTTTATCGAACCGAGTTTCGAATAACTCGCGAACCGTTTGGTTCATTTACATCCCTACTTACAATCTTCCAATTTTTGATGTGGATCAACTCAAATTAAGTTAGGGTAAAATAAGATATTAATAGATGAAGTAAATAAAATTACAACAGTAGATATGCAATAAAAAATTGTACCTCCCCCCTTAAACTTAACTTCTAACTCTTTCTCTTTGATCACATTAAAATAGGGATTTTACTAAAATAAGTTGAATTTAAAGTCTAAGGAATTTTTACTTGAAATTTAAAACCAGTGACTAACACTTTGGAAAACTTTGGAATTTATACTTAAAAGTCTAATTTTTTTATTAAAAAATAATTTTAAACAGTAAATTATTTTTTAAAAAAATGCTTAAGAATAGTTCCGAAGTTCAAAATTTTCCGAGAGTGTAATAGAGCAAGTATTTTTGCAAAAACAAAAATTAAATTTTCAAAAATTGAGTTTTTGAGAATTTTAAAAGTTATTTTTTAATAGAAAATTCACATAAAATTCAATAACATGAAAATAAATTTTGTAAAAATAACTCTGTGAGATATTTTTAATTTTCAAGATATATTTTTTTTGCACAAACGAGTTAACTTTAAAAAAAACTTAAACTACCCTTTTTGAGTAAATAACAAATATTTTTAGATTGGGTAAATTAAAATTTTTTATCATAGCTAACTATTTAATAGTTAGTTAATTAAACATTAATTTTAATAATTGACTTCTGGGCTGTGGCGAGGCACTATGTCTTCTTGGATATTGGAACAACAACCACTTCTAGACAAAGTCTTTTAAAGAAATTAAATATTTAATTTTCTTTTGTTGGGACCGAAGGATGTTCACATATCTCCACAATAGCATGATATTGTTCACTTTGGGCCTAGGCTCTCATAACTTGCTTTTGGGCTCTCCCCAAAAGGTCTCATGCCAATGGAGATATCATGCATCCTTTTAAACCCATGATCTTTTCCAAATCTTTTCAATGTGGGACTTTGATTGAACCCCAATAATCCTATCCTCAAACGAAGGACCACAATTACTCTCATGGTTCGGGCATCCCCACAAGCATCCAGTCACCCTGACTTGCTCTGGACCTCCCCGCAAGCATCTGCATCCGGTCACCTTGACCTACTTCCGGTCTCCCCACGAGCATTCGGTCACTTTGACCTGCTTCGGGCTTCCCTATGAGCATTTGGTCACCCTAACCTACTCACCTCCTCGCAAGTATCCAGTCACCCTGACCTACTCCAAGCCTTCCCGCAAGTATCCAGTTATCCTGACCTGCTCCGGGCCTCCCCACGAACATCTGATTACTCATAACCTGCTTCAGGTCTCCCCACAAGCATCTTGTCACCCTGACTCGCTCAAGGCCTCCTCGCGAGCATCTGCTTTCGGTCACTCTTAACCTACTCCGGGCCTCCCTGCGAGCATCTGGTCACCCTGACCTACTTTGGGCCTACTCTCAACTTCGTTCAAGGCCACCCCACATGGCATTTGGTTTGGACCATGACTTTGATACCATTTATTGTTCCCAAAGGATGTTCACATATTTCCACAATGGTATGATATTGCCCACTTTGGGTCTATGCCCTCATACCTTTGCTCTTAAGCTCTCCCCAAAAACTCTCATGCCAATGAATATATCCTACATCCTTTTTAACCCCATAATCTTTCTCCAAATCTTTCTAATGTGTGACTTTGATTTAATTCCAACAATTCTCCCCTCAAGCGAATGACCATAATTACTCTCATAGTCTGGGCTTTCCCGCGAGTATCCAGTCGCCCTGACCCGCTCTGGGCCTCCCCACAAGTATTCGGTCACTCTTGACCTACTCCGGGCCTCCCTGTGAGTTGCCGGTCACCCTAACCTACTCGCCTCCCTGCAAGTATCCGGTCACCCTGACTTGCTCCATCCTCCCTGTGAGTATCCGGTCATCTTGACCTGCTTTGGGCCTCCCCATAAGGATCCGGTCATCTTGACCTAGTTTGGGCCTCCCCATAAGCATCCGGTTACTCATGATCAGCTCCGGGCCTACTATCAACTTTGTTCAAGCCCACCCAGCATGGCATCTGGTCTAGACCATGACTCTGATACCATTGGTTATGACCGAAGGATGTCTATATATCTCCATAATGATATGATATTGTTCACTTTAGGTCTAGCCCCTCATGGCTTTGCTCTTGGGCTCTACCCAAAAGGCCTCAAGCCAATGGAAATATCCTACATCCTTTTAAACCCATGATCTTTACCAAATCTTTTCAATGTGAGACTTTAATTGAACCCCAATAGTAACAATCTTATCAACCCTTAACTTAAAGCGTATAGAGAAATTGAAAGAATACCAATTTGCATTACCAAAAACTAGGCTTGTTTGAGCTCATAGCAGTTTCATAGTGTTGTTGTGTCATTGTGGCTTGAGCATAGTAGCGTTTCACAGTTGGAGAAGCGTAAACTTGAGCATAGATGAATGGTACAAGCCTCTGGTTGTGACCTTCTTTTATAGGCACTTGGATCAGTATAAGGCACCTCAAACAACCTCTTTCTGATGCTACTTTAATGCTAATTCAGCTAATCTAGACGCTCGGATCCCTTCCGAGTGCCTAGACAGTTGATATGGTAGCACCCGTCGAAGCTTTATCCAACCTCTTCCGTCGAAGATTTATCCCTTCTCAGATACCTGGATCCTTTCGGGCGCCTAGGAGCTGATGTGCACCGACCAACCAAGATGAACCACCTCATCTAGAGGCGACGTTGAGTTTTGAACTATCTAGGCACCTAGAACCATTCAAGGCACCCGAACCTCTGATTGCCTAAACGTCTAGAGTCCCTTTTACAGCCAGCTCCTTTTTGCTTCTTGCATCATAGTGTTAGCACAGCTATAATAATGATTATGATTGATAGCACTCGGAGTTGTCCAATCTCAACTTTATGTTTTCCGTGAAACCTTAGGTTGGATCGACGTATATTTCTCTCTTTCCGAGAGTGTATCCTCATCACTCTACTTAGGAGAATTTACTTGGTGTCCAACCTTGGTCCACCCAACCTATTTGGACTTTTGCTCAGCTGATCTTGATCCTCAAGACTTTCTGCTACACATCCGATTCTCGACCCATCTAGACTTCAGCCTAGTGTCCTCGACCCCCAGGACTTCCCTTCTGATGTCTTAGATCCGTTAGGACTTCCTACCTAGCCCCTCCAACTAGGACTTCCTTACCTAGTCCCACCAACCAGGACTTCCTTATTTAGCCTCAATTAGGACTTCTTTACACACTTGATAAGCACATCAAAACATTATACATACTTAACTTTTAACCCTTTGCTAACATCAAAACTTAGGTTCAATCGTATGGTGCATCTTGCACCAACAAGGAGTATACAACTTCTCAAGTAAATTAATAAAGAAATGAGTGTAACCTTTATTTGGAAGAACTTAGGTTCTAAAGAGATGAATTATTTATACTAGATGAATAATTAAAGTAATTCTATATAAATATAAAACATTTGTTCCATGATTTAAAATGTGGCTTTCAAGTCTTTCTACGCGATCATGGGCTTTGACCAAATTGAAATGATTTTTCCTCATGGGGTAAATTGCGGGTCGGTCATCCTATTTTCATGTGAGACACCTCATGGGATGGATTGTTGGTCGTTCATCCTATTTTTATGTGAGGTGTTTTCAGGTGGATTGCATGTCGTTCACCCTATATATGTATGTATATATGCAACACATGATGTAGTTTGTATTGGGTGAATTGCAGGTCATTCACCCCATGTACATACGATACATCTTTTGGGTGAATTGTGTTGGTGTAGAAACCATCAGATGATTGAACCTAAGTTTTGATAATGACAAAGGGTTCAAAGTTAAGATTTCTTGTTGTTTAACAAGTTGAATTGAGTGGGCAGGAAAGTCCTAAGTGATCTTAGGCAAAGGGAAGTCCTAGTTGAGGTTAGGCAGGTGGAAAGTCCTAGCTGCGGTTAGGCAGGTGGAAAGTCCTAGCCGCAATTAGGTAACAAAATCCTGGTAGGGGACTGGCCAAAGTCTTGGTGGGTCGAGGACGTTGGGTGAAATCCTAGAGTCGAGGACACTAGGTGAAAATCTTAAGGGTCGCGAACACTAGGTGGAAGATTGGTTGGGTCAAGAATCGGACGTCCAGCATGAAGTCTTGATGTCTTAGATGCTGAGCAAAAGTCCAAACAGTCTTGAGGACCGGTCTGGTAAAAGGTAATTTCTCCTGAGAGGAGTAGGTGAGGATGTGTTTCTAGTTGAGGGAACAGTATGCATCAGTTCGATTTAGGATTTTTAAAAAATTCGAAAGTCAAAACTAGATAGTCCAGAAATTATCAAATATTTTATTTCCATATTATTTTATTGTGCTAACTTTATTTGCAAGGGTATGTTTGGTATCTTGGACTAATATGTCTTGTAGGAAGAGAAATGTATAAAAGAGCTTGGATAAATAGTGTTGGAAGGCGCCTTCCATGTGGTTGAAGGCGCTTCCGATGAACAGTGTTGGAGGCACCTTCTATGTGGTTGAAGGTGCTTTCGGGTGGATGAACTTCACAGATTACAGATGTTATCGACTCTGACACTGCAGGGATAACTTTCACAGCGGGAGGCACCTTCCATGGGGTTGAAGGCACTTTCAACCCTCTATAAAAGAAGTCTTCAGGCAAGAGCTTCAACACAACTAATATTCGAGATCCTTCTCTTGCATGCTGCTCCAAAGACAATCTGACGAAGTCGTAATGCTGTTCCGATGACCGAAAGCTCGCCTCTCTGAATTCTAAAGTTGTTGGTATAATTTTTGTTATTGTACTTTAATTATAATTGTTCTTCGTCTCTATAATTGTAATTTACAGATGATAGTAAATTATCCAAAGTAAACATTCAACGAGTATGGACCTTGAAGTAGGAGTCATCACAGACTTCGAACTAAGTAAAACTAACACGTGTTAGCGCTTGTTTTCATTTATCTTTATTTTCACTATGTTTATCTCCGATTTTTCTTTTTAAACGTGAAAGCCACGAGCACTATCCCCCCCCCCCCCCTCTAGCACAAACATCCTACAAATTATGGGTCATTCATCCTATGCATATATAGGTGTATACATACGATGTGTTTCATTATGAGTGGATTGCAGGATGTTCACTCCTATATGTTGGATTTTTCTAAAGTGGGTTACAAGTCACTTACCTTGATATTTTCATTTATACATGATGTGTTCATATTAGATGGATTGTAAGTCATTCCTAATATTTTATGAATTATATATTATATATATAGATATATATATATATATAGGTACAAAGTCACCCTCATGATGATATTATGTTTAAGTATTTATATATATATATATATATATATATATATATATATATATATATATATATATATATATATATAGATATATATATATATATATATATATATATATATATATATATATATATATATATGTGTGTGTGTGTGTGTGTGTGTGTGTGTGTGTGTGTTTTGCCAACTTAATTAATAAATTATATTTAGTTGTCGGATAAAATAAGATTATAATATGAGTAATGTTAAAAAATGAGAAATTAAGAAGAACTCGTGAAATTAATTAAAAAGAGACTAAAAGGCAAACGATATGAAAATATATTTTATAAATTATGTTGTTGCTCTTGTAGATTATATTTTCATATACATTTTCTTATCTCCACTTTATACTTTGTGCTTACTTTCATTTTCCTTTAACTTCCAAGTTAATTACTGAGATAGGTAGATATTGTTGGTTGCTACTCGGAAAACCTAGAGGTTTCACTGTACAAAAATTTTGTACAAAGGTCTGAACCTTTTCCTAGCTACCATGTGTTCTTTTAAATTAAATTTTGGATCGCCTGCGGAACTTAACACGTTTGATCCAAAACTTAATCTATTCGTTCTTTTAGGTTTTGACTTGGGTCTCCTGCGGAACTTAACACGTTCGACCCAAATCACCTTAAGTTATTAATTCCATTAAGTATTAATTTCCATAATTGGTTCCCAGTACTGACGTAGCGAGGCACATGACCTTCTTGGATATGGGAGCAACCACCACCGACTAGACAAAACCTTTTATGGAAAGCTAATATTTAATTTCCTAAAATAACTTTAGGTTAACCGAAAAAAACAATCAAATCACAAGGGGAAAAAAAATAAAAGAACACAACATCGAAAAACATATTCGAAATACTAGAATCGCATGCCTCTTGTATTTGATATTATTTCCAAAAATAACTAGTATGATGCGGAAAGAAAAATTACTAGTTATACCTTTTAGAAAGATCTCTTGATCTTCTATCGTATTCCTCTTCTAACTTCGGACGTTGTGTGGGCAACGATCTTCCGAGATGAGAACCACCAAGCACCTTCTTCTTCCTTGCAAATTTCGGCCATCAAAACTTCTTCTAGGATGAAGAGGTTCGGCCACCACCACCATGCTCCAAGAGATGCTAGAAAAGAGGCTTCTTTTCTCTCCTTCTTCTCCTTCTTAGATCCGGCCACCAAAGCTATCTCCACCATGAGAAAGTTTCGGCCACACAAAGGAGAGGAGAGAAAACAAAGGGCCGGCCACACCCAAGGAAGAAAAGAGGGAGAAAAATAGAATAGAGTTGTTCACCTTGAAGCCTCCTCTACCCCCTCTTTTATAATCCTTGGTCTTGGCAATTAAGGAAAATTTAATAAAAACTTCCTTAATTCTTTTGCCATTGAAAAGGAAAATTTATTTAATTAAAAATAATTTTCTTTTCATCATGTTAATGGCCGGACACCTTAATCCCTTTAATCAAGGAAATTTTAATTCACACAAGAATTAAAACTTCCTAATTTGCTTCCGAAAATTTATAAAAATTTCTCAAATAGTTTTTCCCTTCATGGTGGTTAATAAAAAGGAAATTTTATAAATTAAAATATTTCTTTTAAACATGTGGATAAAAAGAAAGTTATCTCTAAAAAATTAAAATATCTTTTAATCTACAAATAAGGAAAGATATCAAATCTTTTCTTAATCTTTTGTAGAAACTTATAAAAGAGAATATTTAATTTTAAACTCTCTTTTAAATCATGAACATGATTAAAAATGAAAGTTTTCTTAAAATTTAAAATCCTCCTTTAATCAACAAATAAGGAAAGATTTCAAATTTTAAACTCTCTTTTAAACATGTAGATGATTTACAAATAAGGAAAGTTTTTACCAAAAAATTAAAATCATCCTTTTAAACTACAAATAAGGAAAGAGATTAATCTCTTCTCTTAATCTTTTGTAGAAAGTTATAAAAGGAAATTTTTAATTTTTAAACTCTCTTTTAAAATCATGATATCCACATAAGAAATAATTTTAATAAAAATCCTTTTTAATATTCTAGTGGCCGGCCACCTAAGCTTGGGACCTAAGCTTTGGCCGGCCACCTACATGACTCATCCACTTGGTCTTGGCCGGCCCTAACTTGGGTTCCAAGCTAGCTTGGCCGGCCCCATTGGATGGGTAAGAAGGTGGGTATGCGGTGGGTATAGATCTCTATATACTAGAGGCTACGATAGGGACCGAGAGGAGAAATTGGTTTTGGTCTCCCGATGAAATTAAGCATCCCGTGTTCGCCCCGAACACACAACTTAATTTCATCAATAATAATTCATTCCACTAAAGAACTATTATTGAACTACCGCACCAATCCCAAATTACATTTTGGGCTCCTTCTTATTATGAGTGTGTTAGTCTCCCTGTGTTTAAGATAACAATGTCCACTAATTAAGTAAGTTCTTGACAACTCACTTAATTAATATCTAGCTCCAAGAGTAGTACCACTCAACTTCATCGTCATGTTGGACTAAGTCCACCTGCAGGGTTTAACATGACAATCCTTATGAGCTCCTCTTGGGACATTCTCAACCTAGATCACTAGGACACGCTTCCTTCTATAATCAACAACACACACTATAAGTGATATCATTTCCCAACTTATCGGGCTTATTGATTTATCGAACTAAATCTCACCCATTGATAAATTAAAGAAATAAATATCAAATATATGTGCTTGTTATTATATTAGGATTAAGAGCACACACTTCCATAATAACTGAGGTTTTTGTTCCTTCATAAAGTCGGTATAAAAGGAACGATCTCAAATGGTCCTACTCAATACACTCTAAGTGTATTAGTGTAATTATATAGTTAAGATAAACTAATACCTAATTACACTACGACTTTCCAATGGTTTGTTCCTTTCCATCTTAGTCGTGAGCTACTGTTTATAATTTATAAGGAAACCGATAACATGATCTTCTGTGTGTGATATCACACACCATGTTATCTACAATATAAATTAATTGAACAACTACATTTATCATAAATGTAGACATTTGACCAATGTGATTCTTATTTCTAGATAAATATTTATACCAAAAACTAGACTTTTAGTATACACTCTAAGTAGTAAAATTACTTCAGAGGTATGCATATAATTTAGTTAGTTTTTCTCTATTGCTCTAATATTGTTATAGTTCAACACGGATATCAAAGCTAAAATTGTTACAAGCCTAGTTCGTACGGAGCGTGACATAACCGTTCTTGTTGTCATCCTTCATGCTTTGGTTACGTAGTCCACCTCCCAAGTACAGTGCATGCACTCAGATATTGCTGATTCTTTAGAGGACCCTCGGGTGTCCCATTCTATATTTCTTCGTTCTCCATAGGCCTCAAGCCATCCTGTAAACACGCCATGGTCACACTAAGTCGGTCGCCATATATTTATCCACTGATTTCTTGCACACACAAGTAAACATATCAAATCACAAAGCAAATCCTAACTTAAACTCTTTACTCAAATCTCAAAACGTAAGATCACACTAAACTACCTAGAACACGAATACGCTAATTAACATAAACTACTTGGTCTGGCTTAAGTCATCATTACAATTCAAACAAAAACAAAAAAAATTAAAACCTTCATATTAAAATTGAAATGGGACTCAAAGTGATATCATAAGGCAAACAATGGCCAAGAGAGGTAGCCATCACAATCTCTAAACTGGAACAAAGATTTTAGATAGTGAAAAGTAATTGGAATCGCATTAGAATACTCAACTTTAAACATACTTGGCACCTTCACAATGGCAAACATATATTCTGATTTATGCAGTACGCATGGCCAACGTTAATTAGTCACCAGGAATATAATGCATGCACGATGAACTTCTCACCGTGCTTACAATGGCATTTTATGACTAAAATCCAACACTTGAAAGGATTTAATTTCCTCGTTAGATTATTTAACAAACGGCGCAAACATTCATGTCAATCGCAAGTCTAGTAAACACTAAAATTTCATTTCAATACAATTAGCAATACTAGAAGATACTTGGAACAAAAACTCCTCGGATGCTAATGTATCCATGAACTGCTCCCTGCTGGTGCGCCTTCTCAGTATTTCCAATCCCGTATGCTTAAATTTCTTCATCTTCTTCCGATTTGAGAGAAACCTTTCAAATCTACTCTCCGGCATCATCATTTGTAAGTTAATCAGCTCCAATCCTGTCGAGTCATGGAGCAAGTGCTGGTCTTCCCTTGCTGTTTCAGTGCTGCTCTCTGTACCCGTAGAATCTGCTCGTATGTCAATCTTGGTATTGCAGTCATTGCACTTCTTGAGCAACTCATTCAATATCGTAGTCGATGACTCATCTTTCAGATTGAAGTCGAGGTTGAAGATCATGCCCTCCTCTTTGTATTCCGGAGAAATAAATTCATTGATTCCTGCTAATCCCTGTCGATCAAAGCAAATTAAATTAGGTTATGCGTGCATAAATATTAAAGAAGGCTAGGTCAGGATTTTCCATCACGTTTGGGGCTCTGCTAGAATTCAGCACGAGGCAAGCGAGTCCCCTTGGGAAAGGAGTTCTGAAAAGATTCATCAGTGCAACCGAAGGATCTTTCGGCGGCAGGAAGGCGAGATGGAACGACGCGGTCTGGGCCTTTGGCGCTTCGATGCGCAGGTCATTGACGACGTCGACTAGGAGGGACTCGAGCTTTGGGCCGCGGACGTCGATGGCGCGGACGCTGGGGATCAAGTAGATCAGGACTAGATGCTTGAGGGAGGCGGAGTGGATGGTTAGTTTGTCTATGCTGCGATTGATACCGTAGCAAAATATGAGTTGCAGGGTCTCGAGGAAGGGGTAGGAGGCGAGGAGGAGGCGCAGGAAAGAATCGCGAAGGAGGCAGTTTTCGATTCGGAGGGAGGTGAGGAGGGGGCAGGAGAAGGAGGAGGAGGGGCGTCTCCATAGCCGGATCCTGCGCAAGCAGAGACTCCGCAGGGACCTGATGCTCAAGAAGCCGGAGTCCCTACCGCCGAGGTTGAGCCATCCGCAGTAGGAGGATTCGACGATGAGATCTTGGACTCCCGTCTCGGCGAGGCCGTCGACGAGCATATGTCTGAGGCGTTTGGGTGAATCGGCGACGTAGTGGAAGACGATGCGGCATTGGCGGAGTAGGGCGCTGGGGAAGATGCGGTTTAGGGGTAGGGCATCGTCGAAGGAGAGAATCCCTACGTAGCAGCGGAAGGCGTCGACGCGGGGGATGAGGGAGGGGATGCGTCTGCGGAAGTCGGAGCAGAGGGCGGAGAGGGCGACGCACTGCTTGATGGAGAGGAAGGAGAGGACGGAGGAGAGGAGGTTGTCGTGGAGGGAAGTGAGGAGGTCCTCCGCCGCGCCATCCTGCTGCTGCTGCTGCACATCGCGGCGTCCGATTGGGTTGCCATGGCGGTGGACCGCCGGCGGCTCACGCGGGCTCTTGTCATGGTCTGCCATCAGGAGACGGGCGAAGGCGTCGGGATCCAAGTATCGCCGCCTCTCGTTCAGTATTGATTGAGGGAAAACGATGATAATTAAAGTCTATAATTTTTTATAACCGACCAAGTAAATAATAATAATAATAATAATCATCAATGATTATTGTTTTTTTGTTATCGCATTTATAAACGTAGTTTAATATCAATTAAAAATTAATATTATTGATAATATATTTATAAGTTCGATAAACTAATTAAGAGAATTAGTTATCTTTCTCTTACTCTTTCTTATTTCATATAGTCTTTCTATCTTTTAATAAATTAATAATGCATACGGGATCATGACAAGCGATTGATTTATTCATATTATGATGATGGTCATCAACATTCTTCTCTTTCTCGTCGCAACCTTCTCGAGCTCTAGCCTGATCATGGTTGATTTAGTCTTGTTGTATCACTTGGATCACTTTGTTGGGATCGAGTCCGATGTTGAAATTCTATCTTGATTTCACAAAAAGTCTTTCGCATTTAGTCAATCCTTTAAACATATATATATTCTTAATACTCTAAGTTCTTGTATAAAGATTTTGGATATGATAAACACAACAAATGTGATATATACAATATACACATACAGTTCTTTGACGACAAACATGATCAGAATTCAAAACATTAACAAGTTCAGGAAACACATTGTAAGAAAGGAAAGAGTTTTTGCGGTTTCATAAGGAAGCTACTATTTTTTTATCAGGCCAGCAACAATGGTGAAAAGCATTTAGGAGAACAATACTCATCTTTAAGAAATCGACAAGAGCCTCAATGCTACTGTGGCGAATTAGCTTACACGAGAAGGAGAAGCTTGCAATGCCTTATTTATCATATATATTGATCCGTGTAAGGATCACTAGGATGCCACGTGGTTAGAAGGTTGACAAGCCTGCTAAGATGGTTCTAAAAACAGGTCCAATTGATGCTCGTCTTTTAGTGCCAGAGAGTTTACTCGCAAATAGCACGGCCGTGCCTCCCATCTCAGGAAGTTACACGGATTGGTCGTGCCAAATGGCACGACTGTGTCATCGAGTTGAGAAATGTACATGGCCTGGCCATGCCAACCAGGCATGGTCATGCCTTTTGTTCCGTCGTATGCACGAGGCGACTGTATCAATCGACATGGTCGTGTGCATCTAGGGCAGAGGCAACATAACCCTATGCCTATAAAAGGGGAGGAAGTTTTCTCTCAAAAGGAGACTTGTCGAGGAGCAGCCATTATAATTCTCGGGAGATTTTAGATGATCTGGAGCCATTTTCATTGTCTGATCTCTTCTACATGCAAAGGATTTGATCTTGAAGACTCCACTCTCATCTTGGCTAAGCATTTCTCTTTCTTATTCCTTGATTTGGTTATAGAATGCTTTTAATAATATTTTCGAGTCTTATTCCTTTGGTTATGGAGTAGATTCTCCTAGTTCTAAGACAAAGGGAGTAGTTGTGATGTGACTTGATGTAAAACTCTATAGATATACTCTTTCTTTGCTTCAATGACATGTTTATGTTTGGTTCTTATTTGATTAAACGGATGTGTGAATCTTATTGCTAATATGTGTTGTTTAATTGATGCATAGATTAGTTGTCGCGTAGCGAGAATACTCAAGATTATATGTCCGATGGTCTCTATCTGACAAAGGTAACTCTCAATTCAAACAGAGCATCTTATGGATTCCCTTGAAACGGAGATTAAATTCATGCAAGGAACAATTTAATTTGTGCTTAAAGGGTTTCCCCAAATTCATGCTAATAGGTGATGGGAGTGCTTTAGATTGTATGGTCAGGAGTCCCTACGTGACAATAAGGTAACCATTAAATTGAACTTTCTACGTTACCCTTCTTATTAGCATTGGATATCAATAGGAAAGCACTCTGATGAAATCGTCATTGGGTAGCATTGATAAATATTTACGTTCCCTATGAAGCATAAATTGGAGGAAAAAGGAATTGGCAATTCATATTTCATTAAGGAGCATCATACCGAAACTGACATCCTAGAACTTCCTTCCCATGATAGATTTTCTCAAATAATTCTTCCTTAGATCTCTCTCTCTCTCTCTCTCTAGCCTCTCTTCTTCTAGTTTATGAACCATTAACCTTTCATTAGTCCAAACAATCCGCTTTGCAACATCTCTAGTGTTTATCATCAGTCTCTGAGAATTATTAATTTTATTACTTGTGACTATTCTATGCACTTGCAGATTGTCAATAAATTTTTGACACCATTATCGGAGACTGGTATTGAATAACATTACGAGATTAGCATTTGAGTTTCTTTAGATGCCCTTTTCCTTTTCTTTTAGTGAATATTTTCTACATTTTCTTTCCTCTATTTCTGCATTTTATTTTTTTATATAATGCACACCGATTTCACTTGCAAACTTTTATGAGAAGATCGACAACTGTAGGGAATTTATTACCCATTAATCCTGAGATTGATCAGACTTATAGAATGATCCTTTCCGAACCAGGGGTCAACGAACGCTGGGGACGTGACGCTCCCTGCTGGATCCTCGAGTGCTACGGCGAACCTGCAACAAAACTGAGCCGGGAGGGGTGTCCCGGCGACGGCCCTCCGACGCTCAAGTCAGGCGAAGGAATAGATGAAAGTGGTTGCCGGATGAAGACTCGCGTACCTCCGGTTGAAGAAGTGGAGGCCTTATATAGACTTCTGAGGAGGCTGATGTACATATACCGAGGCACACACACGTGTCCTCAACCCATACCCAGTATGGGCTTGTCAGAGGAGCTTGCCTGACTCCTTACTGCTACAGTACGAGCACGTCTTTGATGGGACAGTGAGCACGTCTTTGATGTGACAGTGAGCGCATGTCCTAAGATCCTGCATATCATCTGCTGTCAGAAGATGTTTCTATCCTTGCCTTTTCTTACTCCCCGTCGATCGTCCGACCGGTCGGCAATTTCCTCGCGTCCGGCCGATCGGGTGTTCTGATCCGCGCGGGAGCTTCCTGGTCATGTGCTCTCTGGACTGTTCGCAGCGTTGATGTTTTATTCCTTCGGCCGAGCAGGCCCTCTGCTCGGCCTTTCCTACTGTTCATCATGAGCGTTGGAACCCCGACTCCGGCGGGGTGTATTGCTTCCGCTCGGAAGCTTCAGCTGGTCGTCGCCCTCCTTATCCGCTCGGCCAAGGCCTTTGGCCCTCCTCGCGGCGTTGACTGCTAAATGGGGTCCCCCATCCTTACTGCCGGATCATAGAAGAAGGAGTAATCTACAAAGACAAGTACAAGAAGAACAAATTCAAAGAGCCATGGAGGATAAATCTTTGAAGGATTATACCGTATCATATGTTAGAGCGATCAGATCGAGCATTATCAGGCAAACAATTGAGGGCAACAATTTTAAAATTAAACTGACATCCATTTCCACGGTACAGTAGAACCAATTTGGGGGAGGCCCCAATGAGGATCTAAATCAGCACTTAAAAGTTTTTTATGAGATATGCAACACCATGAAAATAAATGGAGTCCCTCCTGAGTCTATTAGACTTTTGCTATTTGGATTTTCCCTTAGATGTAGAGCAAAGGCATGGCTGAATTCCCTACCAACAAATTGTTCGTGCAATCGACCTTCAAGGTTTTAATGTTAGACAGATATGTTTAAGTATGTTTAAATATGGAGCTTGATCTAGGGAAGTGCTAGTTGTAGGCTAGGCAAGGAAAGTCCTAGTTGGAGGCTAGGTAAGGAGAGAAATCTCGGTATATCGTGGAAGCCAGGTGGATAGGTCTGGAGAACTTGATCCATGGGTAGTCGAATACTAAGTCCTAGTTGTAGGCTAGGTAAGGGAAATCTCAGTATATCGTGGAAGCCAGGTGGATATGTCTGGAGGACTTGATCCCTGGGTAGCCGAATATTGAGTCTTGGTGAGTGAAGCCAAGTGGAGAAAATCTTAGGAGATGGTAACCTTAGGTAACGAGAAGACTTGGAGGAGTGAACTCCAAGCAAGGTTGATCGGATGGTTTCCGGTCGACCGCGTGCGGTCGACCAGACCAGCGGATCTCGGTAAATCTAGGTTTAGGTTTACTATTGTATTCTGTATTACTATTATTGTCGTTGGCTAATGTAGTATTACAGGAAAAGTCTTAGTGGATCGGGCAATCAGACACTGAGCAGACAAAAAGTCCAAACAGGTCTGGAGGACCAATATGTGGCAGGTAAGTTGAGGTATGCAACTGGAGGAGCGAAAGTGAGGTCGGGTTCCTAAAGGGAACAACCTTAGGTCGCTGATCCAACTGAAGAAACCGGGAAGGTTTCCAAATTGAGATCAAGATAGTTCTACTGTCTATATTACTCATGCATTATATTACTGTGCTAACCTTTGTTTTGCAAGAATATTGTTTAACTCTGTTTTGCAGATTCGGCCTGATCGGTCGACCGAACAGGAGGATCGGTTGACCGAACCAGCTTGACTCAGACCAGAGATCAGTTCAGACCAAAGCGAAGCACAATCCAATCGAAGCTTGATCGGTCGACCGATCCAATCAGCATTAAACAACATTAAAAGAAGATCTCTTGCAGATTTCGACGAACAAGGAAAAGGTTTGTTCGGTCGACCGAAAAGATAGTTCGGTTGACCCAACCATTAAAGACCAGTAAATGCAAAAGATCGAGCCAGCTTCGGACTTCAGCCAGGAAGGAAGGGAGCGGGTTCGATCGACCAAACAGTGGGATCGGTCGACCGAACCTCCAGTACACCTATAAAAAGTGCTCGAAGTCAGAAGCTCAGTAGGATAATTCTGATTGACTCAAGTTCGTTTCTGCCTTGCTACTCGTGTTACAAGTCTTCATCAGCTCAGCAAGCTACTTCGTCCAAAAACACCGACCGAGCCTCAACCTTCATTTACTATTGTCGGTATATTTTGTATTGCACTTAAATTCATATAAGATAGTAGGGTTGTTACTATCTTATATCTTTGTATCTGTACGATCTGCTTCTTTCCGAAGGATTTCAGAAAGAAGGGTTTTAGTGTTTTGCCCATCGGTGTGGTCAAGGACCGCGGGCCTTCGAGTAGGAGTCGAGCTAGGCTCTGAACGAAGTAAACAATCTATCTCCCTTTTACTTTCCGCTGTGCACGACTTTGATTTAAAAGATAAAGAAAAATTTTAAAAAGACGTGATATTCACCCCCTCTATCGCTCTAAATCGATCTATCACAAATAGCATAGCCTCCTAAGAGCAATGCGAGCATATATTTTTGGAGAAGTTCTTCCCTCCAAGTAAAACAGTGCACATGAAGAATTTGATTGCCAGCTTCCAACAAAATGAGACTGAATCTTTGTATGAAGCTTGGGATAGGTTTAAAGGGATGCTCGGGCTATGCTCCCATCACGGTTTAGAGAAATGGTTGGTGATACACACTTTTTATAACGGTATCAACTACCAAACTGAGGTCTCTTTAGACTCCGCAGTAGGTGGATCACTGATGAACAAGGGATTAGATGAAGCCAAAGAGATTATTGAAAGTGTAGCACTAAATCATCATCAATGGGCTTCTGAGAGAAGTGAGAACCCAGTTAAAGTTGCTAGAAAGTATGAGGTTAATGCAATAAATCAAATCTCTACAAAGCTTGATGCCCTCATAAAAAAGTTTGATACCATGAAAGTCAACCTAGTGAACGCTATGTCGACTACTTGTGAAGGATGTGAAAGTACTGAACATAATAAAGAATGTTGCCCACTTGGAGTCATTACTGCACAATTAGCTCATATTAAACAAATTGATGGCATAGGTAACTTTCAACAAAGAAAAAACTGTTATGATCAAAATAATTAAGATATCTCCATAATGATATGATATTATCCATTTTGGGTCTGTCCCCCTCAAGCAGAAAATCTATCCATTTGACGTCTAATTCTTGATCCACCAGGTCTTCCTGCCCCTCTATTCAACTTACCTACTAGGACTTCCTTCCCTAACCACAATTACGACTTCCTTGTCTAGCCGCAATTAGGACTTCCTGTCCCTCTGTCCAACCAACCTACTAGGACTTCCAATAGTGCAACTAGGACTTCTTGCCTAATGTCTGGACTCTTGATCTGGATATACAAGCCTCCACTTTCTTTATTCGATATTAATATTCTACTCATATGACTTGATTAGACCATAGCTCTTGTGCACAGTTGACGGTTAGACATTCTGGCAGTCTGAGGTATGATACCAATTGTTATAACCAAAAGAATTAAGATATCTCTACAATAGTATGATATTGTCTACTTTGGGTCTAAGCCCTCATGATTTTATTTTTGTGCTCTACCCAAAAGCCCTCATACCATGGAGATATCTTTCTCTTATAAACTCATGATCTTTCCCATGTATTTTCAATGTGGGACTATGTTTGCTACCTTGCAACCCCAATAAAAATAATCCGTATTCCAACACCTATAACCCTAGATGGAGGAATCACTTAAACTTCTCGTATAGAAACAACTTAGAACAAGGGCAACCAGTAAGATATCAACAAAGTAATCAACCATCAAGAATAGGGAAACTCCTTGAGAAGATACTTGCAAATCAAGGAGAAATGAAGAGCCATAAAAGGAGTTAAGAGCCAGATCAGGTATTCAGGACATTGGGGTCTAATCAGTCGGACTAGAGCCTCCTTCGACTAGACTTGAGGGGGAGGCTTGTGATACGGTGCGTGTTTCGTGGGGTCGATAAGATGATGTGGCTTGGAATCAAGGCCGCAGGAGGGTCAGAAAACAAGCTGACCTGTAGGATATGAAGGTCAGAAGTCAAGCCTCCATGGCCGGTCAACAGTCCAGCTGACGGGGAAGTCAGGGGGGTCAAAAGTCAAGCCAACGTGGTCGGTCAGTAGTCGAGCTGATATGGACAGCAGGGAGGTCAAAAGTTCAACTTACGTGGCCAAAGTCAAAAAAGAGAATTATGAGACCCGGCCCTGATAGTAAGTAATAAATGGGCTCAGGGGTCATGTATAGCTAGGGATGGAAACTACCAGCAGGTCTGCTATCAGACCCAGCGTGCAGGTCGGGGCGTATATGTCTTGGATAGCAATAAGCAGATGAGGGTCGGGAAGCCGACCCAGCGTGCAGGTCGGGACGTACATGCCTTGGATAGCAATAAGCAGATGAGGGTCGGGAAGCCGACCCAGCGTGCAAGTCGGGACATACATGCCTTGGATAGTCAAGCAGATGAGGGTCGGGAAGCCGACCCAGCGTGCAAGTCAGGACGTACATGCCTTGGATAGTCAAGCAGATGAGGGTCGGGAAGCCGACCCAGCGTGCAGGTCGGGACGAACATGCCTTGGATAGCAGTAAGCAGAGGGGGGTCGGGAAGCCGATCCAGCGTGTAGGTCGGGGCGTACATGCTTTGGATAATAGCAGACAGCAGCAGACAGGCAGGTCAGGAATCAGATCCAGGATATAGGCCGGGAGACCCAAGCCAAAGATCACCAGTCTGGACATAGACCCGGAAGGCAGATCGAGATAGCAGACGACAATGGCAGATCCGGACACGAGCTTAACACAGATCGGGACATACAAGTCGAGGGCAACAGTATATAAAAATAGGGCAAGTCCAGATCCCGGATCAGTCGGGGGCTATAGGACAAATTAGGCAAGGAATCGCAACCGCTTGTCAAAGGGAATAATCAAGGTGTCAGGGAATATGTCAATAGTCGGGGCTCAACACACCTTTGGTTTTGCCGCCAGCCTATTAGGAAGAGCCATGTGTCAATCACTGACAGACAAAGCCTGACAATCGACATTCCCTGACACCCGTCAGACCCAGGAATCTTCGTTGCAGTATAAAAAGGGATGCCTTGTCCCTTATGCAGGTACACTCACTCGTCATTTCTCACTAGTTTTCTACTTTTCGTCCTTTTTCTGCGATTTCTGAGGGAAAAAGTACCTGACTTGAGCGTCGGAGGGCCTGACCCAGGAACTTTTTCTCTGGTTTTTGGGTCTCTGACGACGGGTGGATTCGTCTGCGTGTGTGCAGGGCAATAGCACCATCATCCTGATCATTACTCTCCGTAGGCCGCTCGTGTGAGTCTCTCCAGGGGGTACCTCACAGATTCAGCCTTTCAACGACTCTCCATCAACTTTTCACACAACAAGACCCGTCTTCATCCGACTCAGCTTCCGGACGGGATCATACATTAAATAGAGCGAGTAGATTACAGAACACAAGCAGGCGGTAGTGCAAATACAAAATTAAAAGTACACACGTAATTAATTAATGCAATCACATGTAACACAATAAATTAATTGGTTTACTGTTTAAACTATATAAAAGGCGGCTCATTTAAGAAAACTAAAACTAGACTAGGTTAGTGCATGCAAATATGCAATTAAAGAAAAATTAAGAAACTAAGGAGCAACTACGTTTAGCTGAGCCGTTACAATAGATATGCTAACGAATAAATTTATATGAACACTAGGAACTTAGGTATTACCTTATGGAGGAATTACTCTGATTCCGAATCTAAATTTTATCTAATATCAAGACGATCGACACGGGAAAGATCATAATTTCCCTTCTCTTGGTTACATTTCGGACCCAAGCAGCAACATGAATAGGTACCAAAAGGAGGAGAAATCGAAGGCGCAGAGGAATAGAATCAAAACTCCAAATCGAACAGAGGGTGCTTGAATAGTGTTGTAAATGAATCAAGTGTTCGTGAACAAATTTGGTATTCGGTTTGGTAAGAATTTGTTTATGATCGTTTAATATATACAAGATTAATTAAATAAACAAGCTTGAACAATTCATTAAACTAAATAAACAAACTTGAACACATGTACTCAGCTCGTTAACGTTCGTGAACAATGTTCATGAACAACATTCATGAACAATATTCATAAACCATATTCATTAACAAGACTCTTTTCAATATACTAAATAAATAATAAAATAGAATAAAACAAACAAATAAATTTAAATTATCAAGCTCAATAACCAATCAAAGAAATAAAGTTTTCAAACAATCAAACAAGCTTAAATTGAGTGTTCGATAACATCTAAAGAAATCAAGCTCGAACCAAGCTCAAGGCAAGCTTGAATTGAGAACTCTATAATATCTAAATAAGTCAAACTCAAGTCAAGTTTCTAACAAGCTCAAACTTATAAACAATAAATCAAGCTAAACTTGAACAATCATTTCAAAAGTTTGATTTATTTTAAGCTCGACTCAGTTCGGTTCGATTACCTTATTAAATAAATTTGAACATGCTAAAACTCAACTCGACTCGATTCGTTTACAGCCCTACGCTTGAACAATAAGAATTAATGAACTTTGACTTGTATTTATTTTATCATTTTGAATTTTAAATTTTATTAAAATGAAGAAATCGTGCCATCATTTCCCATAAAATAAGAATTTTTATTAAAATAAAGTAATCCAGCCACAATTTTCTTTTCTTTTCTATTTTAAAAACTAAAAGAAAAAAAGGGAAAAAATTTATATAAGTCAAAAAGAGATCAACAAACTGTCAAGTCTTAAACATTCTATTATGTTTGTCCCTAGGGCGTACTACAGATGAGGAGTGCATGGTTCTGTGACCGAAAAGTTCGGGGATCGATCTTCGAGGTGTCACTATCTGGGGTTAACGTCTCCATCATGCACTTTCTACCTGTGTACCTATATTTACCTCCCTCCATATCAATAAGATGGACTCTAGAGGAGTCGTTAATGTGACGGTTCTACAATTTTTTTTTTTTTTTAACATTCTATTACGTCTGACCGAATATTAATTTGAAACATTTTATATGAACATTCTATTATGCATGAAATATTCTATTATGTTTGACAGGTTCAAGTCTGAATTAATATTTAAAATTCTATAGATATCTATTTAAATATTTTAAAATATTTTAATTTAATAAAAAATAAAATATTATGATATTTTTAAATAATTATGCACAAATAATGATGATTAATAAATAATTAATAGTTAAAAGAATATTTAGAATGAGCTGAAAGGGAAATGAAAGAGGACTAATCCATTTTTAAATTTCAGTAGTCATGGGGTTTTAACTTGTTGCATTGATGCTAGCTGCATTTTTTGCATTAACTACGTGCACTAATCGTTAATGTAATTATAGTTTTGTAATTGGCTGTTCTTGCCTTTTATATAATTTAAATAGTGAATTAATTAATTTTTAATGTTAATTATATTTTTCTTGTGTTTTTTTATTGCAGCTAACTAATTGTTTAACTTGCACTTCCGTCATGGGGACTCGGACTCAGCTATATGTGACTGTGAAAATCATAATTTATTGATTAAAAATTTAGATTATATGACTGTGAGTCCGATTAATTTTGGACGACACCTTACAAGTTGAGCCATATAATCAATGGAACCGCATTCTTATTAAAAATACGGATAAATAAATAAAATAATATTTTTCAAATTATATTTTACTTATTTATAATTAAATTATTAATAATTTAAATTGTACACATGCGTTTGTTTTGGCTAAACACATAACAGTGGTAGATGATAATGCCCTATCATCCATGTTATCAGTTAAAAAATAATTAATTTCTATCTTACACTTTACAAATTAAGAGTAAGTTATTATTATTTGATTTATTATATTTTATCGATTCATTTTATATTTAAATATATTAATTATATATTTTTAAATTAAGTACAATATTTATAATTAGGTTCGATTTTTTATGATCTAAATAAATGGCGATTTGACGATCTTATCAACTTAATTTGACCTGTCTAAATATTTATTTATTATTACCCTAATATGTCTTTTTAATTTTCTTTCTTAAAATTTTTATGATATCTTTTACAAATAATATCTTATCCATTTTTCTGATATCTTAAAATTTCTTAAATGAAGGCGGCGGGATTTCTTTGTTTTAATAAAATTCAAAATAATAAAATAAATATAGCCGATCGCTCATTTTCTTGTTCTTCAAGCAGCTTCAGCCGCCAATTCCATTCTATTCCCTCCGCCCCCAATTTCTCCTCCATCATGATGCTGCATGCTTGCGTCCAACGCGAAACCACCCGGCACCGTTCATGGGCTCAACCATCGAGTCCAGGGTGGGTCGCATGAGACTAGAGGAATCAGATGCAACGCATGTTGGGAAAAAAAGTTTTGGAGAAGAAATAAAGGAAATTATGGAAGAGAAGGAGAATCTCTACATAGAACTATAGAAGTGGAGGAAAATAAAATAAAAACTCAACTTCCTCATTCATTGAAAAAGATACATATTTATAAGTTTATTGGATAAATATGTATCTAGATTTTTTTAAAAAATTCTATCTCTATGAGACTCTTATCTTTATCATGACACCTCATCAAATTTTATCTTATCACAAACTCTCATCAATAATTGTCACTTCATCATTCTATCTTAATAAACTTTTATCAACAATTTTTATCTTTAAAAATAAAGTTTAATTCTCAACACTTCTCTTAAACTTGATTTAGTGACTCCAAGCAAATATCGTATTTTGATGAAGTCTACAAATTTGAATGGTTTTGTAAAGATGTCAGCAACTTGATCTTTAGTTTTCACATAGACTAGCTCCACATCTTTATTTTTTACATGTTCGCGAATAGAATGAAAGCGAACATCAATATACTTACTTCTTTGATGATATACAAGATTCTTCCCCAATACAATTGTCGATTTGTTATCAATGTAAATTTGAGTTGCTTCATTTTGTTCAAATTTTATCTCCTTTAGCAAGCTTCTTAGCTATATAGCATGACTACACATGAGGATGCCGCAATGTACTCTGCTTCACAAGTGGAAAGAGTAACAATAGGTTATTTTCTTGACATCCAAGAAAATGTCGTATCTCCTACGAAGAATGCAAAGCCGGAAGTGTTTCTCCGGTCATCACAGTCTCCACCCCAATCACTATCCGAATATCCAACAAGTTGAGAATTGTTAGAGTGAGAATAAAATAGTCCGTGATTCAGAGTACCTCAGATATAATGAAGGATTCGCTTGGCCACCTTCCAATGAGTCTCTTTAGGCTCCTCCACGAACCTGCTTACAAGACCGACTCCATATATCTGGTCGAGTGCAAGTTAGGTACAGCAAGCTTCCCACCAAGCTTTTGAAATGTGTGGGATCAATCGTCTTTCCTTCGTCACTCTTAGATAGTTTTGTTCCGTAGTTCACCGGTGTGTTAATTGAATTACAATCATCCATTCTAAATCTCTTGAGAACCTCCTTTGCATATTGTTCTTGAATCATAAATATGACATCAACTCCTTGTTTCACCTCCAAGCCGAGAAAGTAGGACATAAGTCCCATATCGGTCATATCAAATGCTTTTGCCATAACTTCCTTAAAAAGTTTTATCATTTGAGGTGAACTCCTGTCAAAATTAGATCATCTACATATAATGATACCAATAAGATGTTATCATTATCTTCTCTTACATAAAGAGCATGCTCATAGGGGCATTGCATAAAGCCATTTTCTTTGAAGTATGCATAAATTCTTGAATTCCATGCTCTCGGTGCTTGCTTCAAGCCATAGAGAGCTTTCTTTAATTTCAACACCTTTCTTTCTTACCCCCTCTTGATGTAGTCAGCCAATTGTTCAACATAAACTTCTTCTTCTAAGTAGCCATTAAGAAATGCCGATATGACATTAAGCTGAAATATTTACCACTTTAGTTGAGCGGCTAAAGAGATTATCAACCTTATAGTCTCCATTTGGGCAACGGGAGCAAACACTTCTTCGTAGTCAATGGCGACCTTTTGTTTGTAGCATTTTGCCACAAGTCGCACTTTGTACTTTTCTATTTCTCCTTGAGCATTTTTCTTCACTTTATAAATCCACTTCACACCAATGGGTGTGTAGCCATCGGGTAAAATAGTAAGATGTCAAGTTTCATTCTTCTCAATTGCCTTCATCTCTTCATTCATGGCTTTTTTCCATTTGCTATCTTTAATAACTACTTCAAAAGATACAATCTCTTCATTAGCATAAAGACAAATCAGATTAAGTAGAGTTGTCACCTCATATAATTCTTGAAGACTCCTTGTCTTTTGTGGTGGAGGATTTTCTTCATCCGAGGATGATGAAGAAGTAGGCGACCATGGTGGTTGGTTCTTTCTCCTTCACTTGTTCTTCTTCTTGAATCATCACCATATTAGTGCTCCAATTCCAAGCACCATCTTCTTGAAATTCAACATCTCTACTTATGATAATCATTTTATTCACTAGATTATAGAGTCTATAAGCCTTCGACCTTGTATCGTAGCCAATGAAAATGCAAGGTAAGCTTTTGTCATCAAGCTTCGTTCTTCTTTGATCCAGAATGTGTGCATAGGCAATACACCCGAAAATCTTCAAATGAGATACGCATGGCTTGTATCCGGTCTATACTTCTTGAGGTGTAATTCCTTCTAGATTCCTTGTAGGAGATCTATTTAGCAAATACACAACACAATTTATGGCTTCGACCCAAAATTATTTAGGCACTTCTTTCGTTTTTAACCATGTCAAGAATAGTTTGGTTCTTCCTTTTAGCAACTCCATTTTGTTGAGGAGAGTAAGGTACGGTTAAAGGCCTCCAGATGTCATGATTTTTGCAGAATTTTTCAAATTCTTTTGAAGTGAATTCACCACCACGATCTAACCACATTGCCTTGATAGTATAGTCAGATTGATTTTCTACCAATCCTTTGAATTCCTTAAACTTCTCAAAAGCATCGTCTTTATTCATCAAACGATAGACCCAAGTTTTTATGTTGAAATAATCAATAAAGGTTAGAAAATATCGACGACCTCTAAAGGAGGTCGGAGTGATTGACCCACATATGTCTATATGAATGAGTTCAAGAGGCTTCTTAGCTCGGTTGTATGATTCATTCGGAAAACTTGCTCTAGGGTGTTTGCCAAGAACACATCCTTCACAAATATCATCTTGAGCATTAATATGAGGAAGATCATTCACCATTCCTTTGCTTGAGAGAAGCTTTAGAGCTCTGAAATTCACATGCTCGTACCTCATATGTCATAGCCATGTACTATTCTTTATGCATGCACTTAAATAGTTTACAGTAACATGCTTAATATCAAGAGAAAATATCCTATTTTTAGACATAGGAATATGAGCAATAAGTTTACTTTGTTTTCTCAAACGAAGACTACCATCTTTTAGTTGTATATTGAAACCTTTCTCAAGCAATTATCCAAGACTAATAATATTTGTTTTCATGTCGGGCAAATGATAAACATTAGTAATGTATGTGTGAGCTCCATCTTTAAGTTTGATGAGAATCTTACCAACGCCTCTTACTTGGATTTTGGACGCATCTTTAAACGAGACTTGTCCATTCACCGTTTCATCCAACTCGGCAAGTATATCTTTATGCCCGCACATATGATTGCTTGCCCTGGAGTCTAAGTACCACAAATTCTTGTTTGTGGAATCTCCATCCTTTCTTGCTAGTAAAACTACATCATAGTCATTGTCTTCTTTTGATGTGTAATTAGCATTCCCTTGCACATTGTTAGAGTGGCATTCCATTGCATAATGTCCAAATTTATTGCAAGTATAACATCTTATATTTCTTTTGTCATACCTTTGGTCTCTATCTTGATTGTTGTCTTTACTTCTTCCTCGGCCTCGAGCAAAGCCCCTGCCACAGCCTCTACCTCGACCACGTCCACGGAAGTCACCCACGGCCACTGTCATTTTCTTGTGAACCTTCGGTCTTTGACTCTTTTTTTCGGTCAATAATTGTGAGCTTGGTTTGTAGAGTCTGCTCCATAGGTTGAGCTCTCTCCGTCTTCTTTGCATTATTGCTTTATGAGCTTGTAGAAAACTTAATAGTTCTTGCACCTTCATTTCTTTCACATCTTTTGATTCTTCTATGGCCGCAACTACATAGTCATACCTTGGCTCCAACGATCATAGAATTTTCTCTACGACATGACTATCTTCAATGTCATCACCATTTCTTCTCAATTGATTGACAATAACCAATACCCTTGTAAAGTAGTCCGATACACTTTCGAATTCTTTCATCTCCAACGATTCAAATTCCCCTCTCAGGATTTGAAGGCGAATACTTTTTGCTCTTTTATCACCTTTGTATGCTACTTGTAGAATCTCCCATGCCTTTTTGGAAGTTGTAGCTTCGGCTACTTTCTCAAAAGTAGCTTCATCAAGAGTTTTATAGATAAAGAAAAGAGTTTTCTTATCTTTTTCTCTTTTGTTCAGCCATTGTCGTCCTCTGTGCCTCCGTTTGATCGACTCCTTCTTGAGGCGCTTTATAGCTTCTTTTAACAATGTCTCACAAGTCTTCGTTCTCCAGTAAGACACTCATTTGGATACTCCAATTACCATACTTCAAATCATTAAGATGAGGGATAGGAAACATCGACATGGCTCTGATATCACTTTGTTGGGAAAAAAATTATTGGAGAAGAAATAAAAGAAATTATGGAAGAAAAATATGGAAGAGGAGGAGAATCTCTAAACGACGAGGAGAATAAAATAAAAACTCAACTTGCCTCATTCATTAAAAAAGGTACGTATTTATAGGCTTATTGGATAAGCACTAATAATCTAGATTTTTTTTAATTCTATCTCCATGAGACTCTTATCCTTATCATGACACCTCATCAAATTCTATCCTATCACAAACTCTCATCAATAATTATCATCTCATTATTTTATCTTCATAAACTTTTATCAACAACTTTTATCTCTAAAAATAAAGTTTAATTCTCAACAACGCAAGCATGAGCTATGCATCGACGATGATGAGCCCGCCGGAGACATGGTCGTTGTGAAAAACCAATAATAGAATTGCTGATTATTTCTACGCCTAAACTGGCGTTGGTTTTAGATTTGGATCTCACTCTCTTAAACTCGGTCGAGATAATCCATCTGCACTCACTTGCACTGTATTTATTTATTTATTTATTTTATTTAAATAATTATATTAAATGCAAATTTATTTAATGGTTTCGCATCAGTTTGATTGAGTGGATCTGGCTGATAATCGACTTCTGAGGAGAAAACTAAAAATACAGTAAGAGAAGGGAAATTGTGATCTTTTCTGCGTCAATCGTCTTGGAGTTTGGATGAAACTCAGATCCGGGGTTAAAGGATTCCTCCATAGGGTATATAACTAACGCCTATATTATTTTTTTTATTTTTCATATTCTATTTACTCTTTGTTTATTTAATATCATTAATTACTTGCTGGTAGATAATTATAATGCTATTTTAGTTTCTTTTGTTTATCGTTATCATTAAATATTAAATAATTCTGTAGTGATTTTATTTATTTAGCTATTTGTATTCTACTGGTAGCTAGAATTTTTATTTTTAATTTGCTCCCATCTCTATGTATATTATCATTAATTTTATTCTACTTTTCTTCTCTCCGGCTATTTGATAATTTAATGTTAAATTAATTCCTTCGTTTCTAGTATTTATATTAATTTATAATTTGTTAAGATTTCTTCTCAGTCAATAACTGCATTTCTGCTATTTCTTAAGCTTGTCGTTTAAAAAGCAATTTCTTTGATCTGTTATTTCTTTTTTGCTCTTAGTTTCTTAATATTATGTTAACTACATGCACTAATTTACTCTACTTTTAGTTTTCTTAATTATATTGCAATGCATGCTTTTTCTTAATTACATGCTTTTTCTTAATTACGCTACCTTTTCTGCAATTCATTCAATGAACCAATTAATTTATTATGATATATGTTTGGCATTAACTGCTTGCAAGTCTGTCTTTTAATCTGTAATTTACTCTACTCTATTTAATTTCACTAATCATTTCTTTTATTTTGCATTGCTAGCAAGAGAATTGTTTGACTTACACATCGTCACCATGGGGACTCAACCGTATGCAACTACAATGGACAAACTACTCGATCCCACCAGTACTTTATTCTTTAGCAAGAACATCTCTAGAGAGGATGTGAATATAGATGATCATGATTCATTGATTAAAAATTTGGATCAAATGATTACTTTTGAGTTCGGCGTGTTAATTTTGGATGATACCTCACGAGTTTGGCCACATGATCAATGAAATCTCGTTCTCATTAAGAGGTATTTTCTTAATTATTTGAATAATATTTTGTATTCATAATTTAAATTATTAACAATTAAATTTGTATAGATATGCATATTTTCCTTGCACTCGGCATAAGTATATGGTAACGGGAGATTCATCACTTTATACCTGTGTAGATGATGACGACGCCTTCACATCCATCTTATTGGTAAGAATATTTTCTAACTTATAGGTCTACTAATTAAGGAAGTTAATTTGAATTTAAAATACTCTAATATTTCTAAATTTTATTTAGAAATATTACATGTGCAATATATTAATTTCAAGTGAATCAAAGGTAACCAAACGCTTGACAACTAACAAGAGAAGTATAAGTAGATTGGTGATCGAATGTTTGACAAATAAAATTCCAAATATATTAAGAGTGAGATGATGTTTGGCGAATGAAAGTATTAGTAGGCCAGGACTAATTGGATACTTGATAAACAAGAGAGACCTAGAGGTGAGGCCTCTTAGCATGAAAGATGTAAAAGACTTATTATCACATAAATAGGTGTCTTGGTAGGTAACGTCCAGTGAATTGATAGAGTCGAGTGAATATGCAATTTGTGTATTAGGAAGAAGTTTTATTTTGCGGAAGACTTAGCTTTATAATTGGCCAATCAACATAAGGTAATTAGTTTTAGTATGCGTCGATTAAGAAGTCTATTGGCATAATCATGCCTTGAGTGATTGTGTTAGATTAATATGTTTTGATGAAATGGACAAATAATGAAGGGTTGTTTATAGTCTTAGATAAATGAACATTAATCTTAACTTGGGTTATGCATTAATTTTGAGCCTACTGTCAAATGGTAACTAACCAATAAAGCTAATAGATTGCTTCTCTCCGCCTTAGTTAAACACATTATAATTAGTGTAATGTGTAACAAAATATTAGATTGATCATAGAAATGGTGAGATGTTTGTTAAAAGATTATTCTAATGATAACTTATAAGAGTGGTCGGTATATAGATAATAATAAAATTGAAAAAAAAAAAGACAATGGACTAATGTATATGTATTTATATATAATAATTATAAAATAATAAAATAGTTTATATTTCACATTACAATAAAAAAATAAAAATCATAATAAAATTTAAAATTCAACAAAACACAGTTATACAACCCAAAATTACAAGAAAGCATAGATTAAAATTTGTGATTTAATATACCATATTAAAATATAGATAACCGAACTAACAAGGAATTAAAAAAAAAAAATACTTCTTCTTTAGACCCACTTGGACCACCTAAGTGGACTGCTAGTCTTGCTCACGGGTTAATTGGGCCCGGCCTGAAATTGTAACTGGGTTAATAAGTCAGTTTTCCATTGATTTGGTTTATTGGGTTAATTATTTGTTGAGATGGGTCGGTTATAATTTGAAAGGACTCGTTAATTAATTATTTTTTATTTTTTAAAATTAAAATTTCTTTAAATCCTAAATCCATATATTATACTTATAAGCATTTAAAAATTTTTTACCTTTAATTTTTTTTTAACTTGACCATTATAATCTAAGCCCTAAACTATAAAGAAAATTCTAATTAACTTAATCCTGAAGTTAAAAAAAATAAATAAAAAAATACTATTAAACACCTTAACTATATATATCCTGTAAACAACTAAATTTTTTTTCATTTTTTTTTTTTTTAAATTTAAACACTATAACTCAATCCTTAAACCCTAAATAAAAAAAATCTAATTAACTCAACTCCGGAGCTAAAAAAAAAATAAACAAAAAAATCAATCGATTATGCCAATCTAATTTTATCTTTAGGATTTAAGTTATAATATGAAGAATTAAAAAAATAAATGAAAATACTTTTTAGATACTCACGTAGTATGCAACATATCAAAGTCATATTTTATGTATCAAATTATATATAATTTTAGATAATCTAGATACAGAAAGTGTACATATACATACACGATACTACCTCGCTTCTCTCTGCACGCCGGTGCACAACTAAGGCGCCTGAAAATATATACAGCCGTCTCAATTGTAAAGTAATATTTTTTTTTACTGAGGTTACTGGATACATCTACAAATTCTATTTTTTTAAATCTGGAATTAAACTAATTAAATTTTAGTTTTAGAATTTAAGGATTGAGTTATAATGTTTAAGTAAAAAATAAAATAAAATAAAAATAATTTTAGATGCTCATAAGATGTATATTTAGGATGTCTAATAGTTTTTTTTTTATTTATTTATAGCTCCAGAGTTAAGTCAATTAGATTTTACCTTTAGTGTGTGTTTGGTTCAAGTTATCATGTATAACCTTAGTTATGTGATTATCAAATAATCATATAACCAAGATTATGGGGAATAAAACATAACTAAATGTTATTTGGTTCAACTTAGATAATACAACAAAATTTTGTTTGTTTAAAGGTTTTAATGAATAACCTAATTTAATATTTTACTATATTACCCTCAGATACAAAACCAACCATATATTATTATTATTATTATTATTTATATATTTTAAAGTTTTTTTATTTTTAATTTTTTTTATGTTTTTTACATTTTTTTTAATTTTTTTACGTTTTTCTATTTTTCTATTGTTTTATTTTTTTATTTTTTTCCCAATGTTTTATTATTTGTTTACATTTTTTATTTTTATGTTTTTTACATTTTAAATTATTTTATTATTTACATTTTTTTATTTTTATGTTTTTTACATTTTTAAATTATTTTATTAATTTTTTTATTTTTTTACATCTTTTTTCCCTTTTTTCCTTTTTTGTTTAAGTTTTTTATTTTTTTTCTTTTACATTTTTATTTTTTAGCACATTTTTCTAATATCCGAGAGTATTTTGGATAAAAAAAATTCATTAACCCCGGAATCAAGAAAAATCTTAGAGTGTGTTTTTTATTTTTATTTCCTGAAAAATACAAGTTTCTGAAAAATGGTGTTTGGTTTGCATTTTTTGTGTCTGTTTTCTAAAAAAAATAGCTAGCGTTTTCTAGAAAAATAGAGAACGATAAAATGTCATTTTCTGTTTTCTAGAAAACACGCGTTTTTTAGAAAATGAAAGTGAAAAAGTGCAAACCAAATGCACCCAGTTTTCCAATTCTGGATTGCATGTCCCTTTTATTGACTTGTCAGGCATGAAACATTACTCGAGAATCATCGTCCCCTCGGGGCGGTGCAATGGTTAAGGCATGGGGTGTTTCCACATGAGGTCTTGGGGTCAAAACTCGGCGTGACCGAGCATAACCTCCCCCATGTCTTGGTCATTTGCACTAATGGCTAGTAGTCACCCGTGATTTACCTCCTCCGTGTTGACCTAGGGATGGGTTGGCGAGGGCGCTGGGAGCGAGCGAATCGCCTTTTGTCACATTACTCGAGAATCATCGATTACCTAAATCAAACAAGATTTTCGTTGATAAATAGATAACCAAAGTTATCAAGGATATCCTCCAAATAGACCCTTAGAATTTAATGATTGATTTATAATGTTCAAACTAAAAAAATTAAAAATAAAAAAAAATTAGATACTCATCACAGGTATAATATATATATTTAGATTTAGGATTTAATGAAATTTTGATTTAAAAAATAGAAAAAAGGTTAACATACACACATCGAGGTGTCTAAATTCATTCCAGGCATCTCGCAAGGGGGCACAAAGATGAATCACGCCTGGTATAACGCTATGTATGTATATATATACCCACACAATGGTGTATGCTACATAGTGGGAACCTAACTCTTACTTATCCTAATAATCTTAAAGGTGACTGACTCGGTGGATAAAAATTTTTCATCTAACTATTAAGATGAATCAGAAAGTGCATATCTATCCCAGCATCACAAGTTTTTTAAGCCCTCGGATTTATCAAATCAAAGTTATATTTCAATGTATAAAATCAATATACATGATCAACAAATATTCATTATATTATATATAAAGAAAAATTCATACTGTAATTAATGATATAATAATTCTAGTCTACTAAAATAGTCATGCATGCTCGTTGACTGACCTCAATCTAGTTGACTAGATCATAGGGTTGAATTTATATTTCGAAGGTTAAAATTTAAAAATCTTCAAAAGGTTCTAAAAAATATAGACGTCCTTAAATTTTATAGCCAAGTAAATTTTAATATTCTAAACCAAGGAAAAATAATTTTTTATATGAACTTATCATATCCTATGATTTTGGTAACATAATATTAGTATGGTTCAAAATTATTCAAATGAACATCTTAGTGTGAATTATAACAGCTTGGAAAAATGATACGCTATTAAATAGAATTTTAACAGTGCACGGTGTGCATTGTTAATATTAGATAATGACAGTGCATCTCGGTAGTTTCCTGTTCAAACTTAAGCCTAAATCCAAACTAAGCGCCATGACAACTTTGAATTATCAGTGTTCTCTTTGAAAGGATTGAGCAATCTATTGATATGGATATATCTTAAGGGCTTAGAAGGAATTAAGAGAGGCAGAGGGAGGGGGAGGGGGAGGGGGAGGGGGAGGGGGAGAAGGGGCATTTTTATCTTCTCACCATGCAGAGCTTCAAGGAGGAAAAGGTACTGTTGATGAAGTTCTCTTCATGGTTTTGGAGCCGCTGCTAAGGGGATGGCGAACGGGCTCCTTCTCCCGCTCCTCTCTCCTTGTCGACATCGGCTGCCTCTCCCCACTCTTCCTGCCTCCCGTCGCCATCTCCACTGGGGGTGTGTTTTTGGGTGGGTGCCCTTCTTCGTTGGGTTTCGCCGCCACCACCATAAGGAAGGGCGGCTGCTGCATTTTTGGGCAGCCTCCATCTCTTCCCCGCTCCAGGCCACCGCGACCCAAGATAGATGACATCGCCGCCGGCGTCGTCTTCTCCCTTGTCGCGGACGATTCACCACTCCTCTCCTCTTCTCTCTCATTCTCCTCTCGCCAGCAAATGCCTCTAGCCGCCGCCTCTGCCAGGCATATCGACGCCACCTTCGCGAGGACGCTAGCCGCCACTCCCCTTCTCCTCCTCAGGCTACCGCTGCCATCGAACAGACTCGACACTACCTTCATCACGTAGCTGCCTCCCTCTCGCCGATCTCTAACGCCAGCCGCCTCCCACACCGATCGCCTCTCCTTCAACGGCCAAGCGTCGCCTCCCGCCATGCGTCCGACAGCCCACGCGCTGCCTTCGGCAGACCCCCACACCGTCGATAACCCGCAATGCCGCATCCACCTCTCACCGCACAACGCCGCAACTTCCATGTGGCCTCAGGCACTATTGTCGTCTCCTCATGGGCACGCCGGTATTCCACACGTCACCTCTCTTCTCTCGGCACGTTGGCAACCCGTGCATGCACCCCCATCATCAGATCTAACCACTCGACACTCCCGTCATTCCTAAGTGCTTTATTTTAACCTTAGATAACAATTTAGATAAACTAGAAATAGCATCAACAATTTTATCTTCAGAGGAAAATTTACCTCATTATTATTATTAATTTTGCATGATTTACCTCTTGACCAGTGCTAATCTCATCTTCATCATCCAGAACTCATCACTTGATCATCAATCATTATCAGAGTCATTACATCTATTTTATATGGTAAAAGATGATTCATTTGTACTTAGCTCTCAGCGTTTCCGTCAACCCGTCCCTAGATTAATACGCGAGAGATAAATCACAGATGACTACAAGCCATTATTACAGTGGTCTAGACATAGGGGAAGACATGTTTGGACACACCGAATTTTGACCCCATAATATGATAACATCTCATATCTCAACCCCTACACTCCTGAAAATACGCATCTACTTGGCTATAACTCTTTATTGAGGATGCCATAACATTCATATTGCCTCAATATGATTTCTCCTTCTTCAACTTGGGTCAATTTATCTTTAAGTCTCTACTCATTGCGAGTTAATGCAAGTGATGATCTTTTTCTTTCTTATATTTCTTTTCTTGCCCTACATCACTTTTTTAATGTCACTTGTTCTCAACTTCTAGTTGGTTTTCATTTCTTTCTTCACCATGTGTGCTATGTGTGTATCTCCATTCTCTCTATTTATTTATTTATTTTTGGAAGTCCAAATATCCAACATGTATCGCCACTCACACTCATATCCAATGATAAAGATGATAGTGATGAATTATCCTCTTCATCTTCTTCTTGTGTCACAAGTGTTATCCGTCTTTTATTTCCTTTGAATTATGGTTTGGGAGCTTGATTGACAAACAAATAAAAAATCTCATCCAAATTAAAGGAAAAGGGTCTTCAAGTCTCTTGACACCTTCTATGCAATTACCGTAAATATCCATAAAACTATGCGGGGGAAAACTTTTAAGACAATGCGTACCAAGCCATAGTTCCCAACTTTTTCTCCATTTAGAACGAACCCATTGTTAATTTCTTTAAACCTCCCAAACATATGATTAGCGATCTCTCCATCTTGTATTTTAAAAAAAATCCCTCCTTGCAATCTTAAAGTCATAATTGTCTGTGTAATGCAGTCGATTTCTCTCATGACTCTAGCATTTCAGAAGTGTTCCATTTTGTTGACCTCCTTTAATGGAAATCAACATTACATAGTGATGATTGCATTAGCATCAAGTACTTGATATTTCTTTGTTCGCCCCTCTATTCAATCTATCCATGCCAATTTCTTCAGCTTTTTTATTCACCAAAACTTTAAAAAAATTTGCGACCATCGTACAAATATCAAAATCCACCATAAAATAATACTCCATTTCATTCTTCCAATAGACAAAATTTACTTTATCAAATACTGACGATCTCAGAGTGCGTTGTCTCGGTTGCATAGTAATCTCCCTAAGTGTTAATTTAAGCCTTTTAGAGTTTTGCTCTAATATCAATTATAGGTTGGCATTGAATCTAATAAAATCCGTTTTTGCTATAATCTTGGAGCCCTAGCCTTTTATAATAATTATAGGATCGAAGCACTCATTTCAAACAGTCCAGTATTATCGTCTCCTGACTAGATACATGTAGGTAAATCATAGGGGATATTTTTATCCTAATACAACGGCCCTTTATATCGGGGAGATCAGACACCCAACTGGTCATTTTGCACTTGTTCAAAATTGACCCTAAGATCTATTGGAGCAACAATTCATGTAGTTACTAACGGTGCCAAAGAATACAACATTGCTCAAAGCCTTGCTCATATTCTAAGGCCTCTAGTGCATCATCATCAACATTGCTCCGAGCTTGGCTTTAACAAGAATTTCACTAATAATAATATCCCACCTCTTCCTAATTATGAGAATGAACAAGATGTAAATTATCAAGAGCTTGAAATGTTGAGACATTCAACCTTAGTTTTAAGCAGTTTGATTTCTTTAATTTGGACACTTAATTAACTAGAACACATTGATGTTTTTAGAGTTTTTTTTCATGAGTTTCTAGTGTCGCCAAATCCCTTTAAGAGTTTATCTGAGACTTAAGCAGTTACAAATTTGATTTGGATACCTCCCATTAACTAGAATACAAGTGTAGTTCATTGAACCCTCAAATGCAAACATTGGACTCCAACCGTTATATTATCTAAAAATCAATCTCCGCATCAACTGGATAAGCTTCCATATCTATTCAGGACACAATTGTAGTCGATTGCAACTCACGTGAAAACCTCTTTTAGATAAAGAAAAAAAAAACAACTTTTAATTGAATGTCATAGTGTTCAAGTTAGAGTTGACCATGATCCAAGTTAGAGTTGACCACGATCTAGGTCCGAGTTGGATCGGGCCTGGAACTAGAACCTAGTCAACGAGTCGATTACTCATTAACCTAGTTCAACAAGTGCACCCATAACCAACCTGTCTCTACTGATCCCAAGTAAATCGACAAATCGACATATTGATGAGCCACAATAACAATAATCAAATATTATTTCACTAAGTGAGGTTGGCTATATGGATCTTTTACGTCATTGAACTCTATCTCCTAATATATCATCACCTATATTTAAATAAATTTTATCTTATTTTTTATTGTTACTAACTATGCCTTTTTTGTCTTCCTCTTCATTGTTTGATATGCGTATTTGTCATAGTTTTATATCGCCTAACTAGAGCATTTATTGGTCGTCTAAGTATATACTCATACAATTTTAAACATATCGCTCGGAGTTTTTTTTCAATAGATACAACTTTGACTTTCTCTCTAATACTCTCATTTCTTATCATGTCCATCCTCATATATCCACACATCCACCTTAACATCATCATCTCTACAATTTCATCTTCTGTTCATGTGCTTGAATCATAGCCCAACATTCAGTTCCAAATAACATATAAAGTCTAACTACCATTTTGTAGTATTTTCCTTTAAGTTTTAGAGGTATTTTATGATCACATAAAACACCCGACGCTCTCCTCCATTTTGACCATCCTATTCGTATTCTATGTAAGTCATCTCTCTCAATTTCTTCATCATTTTGTAAAAATGATCTTAAATACTTAAAACTCTCTATTCCAAACAACTCATCATCTCCTATCTTAATAATTGCCTCATTATGTCTAATATTACTAAATTCAAGTTCCATATATTTTGTCTTTACTCTATTAAACCTAAAATCTTTCACTTCTAGTATTTCCTACCAAGATTCTAATTTAGCATTTATTCCTTCACGTGTTTCATCTACTACAATAATATTATCTGCAAATAACATGCATCATACTACTGTGTCTTGAATATGCCCAGTGAGTTCATCCATGATTAATATAAAAAAATAAAGACTTAGAGCTAATCCTTGATGTAACTCTATCTTTATTGGAAATGTTTTAGTAAATCCACCTAAAATTTTCACTCTGATCATTACATCCTCATACATATCTTTAATTAATTCAATATATGTTACGCTAACACTTCTCATTGCTAGAATTCTCAATATAATTTCTCTTTGGACTCTATCATAAGGGTTTTGAGGTCAATGAATATGATATGTAAATCTTATTTTTGCTCATGATACTTTTTAATTAGTTGTCTAAGAAGATATATAAGTTATATTGTCGACCTTACAAACATAAATTCAAATTGATTTTCGGTCATCATGCTCTCCTTTCTTAATTTTTTTCTATTACTTTTTCTTAAAGTTTTATGGTATGACTCATTAATTTAATACTCCTATAGTTTATACAATTTTGCGTGTCTCCCTTGTTCTTGTATAAGGGAACTAGAATACTTACCCTCCATTGATCAGGTATTTTTTCATTTTTAATATCATATTAAATAATTTTATAAGTCATTCAATAGCTTATTTCCTTATGCACTTTCATATCTCTATCGAAATATCATTTTGTCCAACAGATTTTCATTGTGCATCTCATTTAAAACATATTATACTTCTGAAGTTCAAATTCTACGATAAAAATTTATATTTCTAAACTCATTTAACTTACTTAAATTACTTAAGTTAAGTTGGTCACCTAAACCTTCATTAAAAAGTTGATGGAAAATATATTTCATCACTCTTTTATTTTTCCATCATTTACTAGTACTCTATTGCATTCATCTTTAATAATTATGTTTGGATAAGATCTCTTGTCTTCCTTTCTCTCACTTTAGCTATTCTATAAATGTCTCTTTCCCTTTTTTTTTATAAAATTTTTAATATAACCATTCAAAAATTTCATTCTTTGTTTCATTAACTATTTTAAGCCTCTTTTTTTTTTACTATTATATATTTTTTAAAGTTTTTCTCATTTTACAAAGATATATAGGTTATTCATTTTTCATTCACTTTCTCTTATACTTTCTCATTCCATCCCCAAGATTCCTACTTAGTGGTGCATACTCCTTTTACATATCGAGTACAATCTTGGCTACTATTTTCAACTTTGATATCATCTTATCCTATGTCGTATTAGAGTTACCGTATATTTCATACAATGCTTGTACTACTACCTTCTTCTTAAATATGTTTTGTTTCCCATCATTTAACTTCCACTACTTAATTCAAGGAGTCGTGTATATTTTCCTTCTATTGATATTATAATTGAGGTATATATCCAATACTACTAACCTATGTTAGGTGGTTAAGTTTTCTCCAAGGATGACCTTTCAATCTTTATAAATATTTCTATCCTTATTCCTAACAATAATAAAGTTAATTTATAATTTATTATTTCCACTTTTGAATGTGACTAAGTGTTCTTCTCTTTTCTTAAAAAATATATTAGCTAATATAAGGTCATATACTATTGTAAAATCAAATATAGTTTTTCCTTATTTCATTTCTTTTTCCAAACTCATAAACTCCCATGCACCCTCTCATATTCCTCATTTTTTACTCGACATGTCCATTTATATCGCTTCCTATTAAAATCATTTCATTTGATGAAATATTTTGTAATACTTCATTTAAATCATTCTAAAATCTTGATATGGTAGCTTCATCTAATCCTACTTGAGGTGCATATATGCTAATTATGTTCATGGTTTTTTTTGTCAATATTATCTTTAGAGCTATAATTCTATCCTCTTTTCTAACTACTCCTATAACTTTATCTTTTAATGAACTATCTACAACAATGTTACTCCATTCTTTCTTATTTTACTCTTTTCTGTATACAATAACTTAAATCCAAATTTTCTATCATCTTTTTCTTCTCGCCTACTCATTTTATCTTTTATATATTCATAATTCTAATTTTTCTCCTTATCATCACATCTACTATCTTCATTGCTTTATTAGTGAGAGTTCCTATGTTCTATGTTTCAAATCTTAGACTATTAATTTTCTTATAATATTTGTTCTTATCCAACCTATGGTATGAGAAATTTTACCTATTTAACACTATACACAAGTTCTCATGAAGGTATAGCAGTCCTTACCAATACGTTACAATCGGACCTGCAATACAAACTCTTGCATATTTAGCACTACACCCAAGTTATGAAGATGTAGCGATCCTTGCTTAGACGTTACAGTCAGACCCTGTAATGTGTTCCTTCCAAGAACGACCTAGCATTAATATAATAATTTAATGGATCCATTTATCGAACATTTATCGTAGTTTAATGTTGGCTAACAGCCTAACACAACCCTCCTCCTTTATCCGGGCTTGGGACCAACCATGACTAGTTCGTCATAAGTAGAGTTGATTGATCTGCCAATTTATTAATATTTTTAAATATTTTTTTTAGATTTTGTTTTATATTTTTTAAAATCATCTAATAATATTTTAGTCATATTAAATTAATAGTGTAGTTCAATATAAATTAATTCATTTGCTTAAATTTTTTCTAAGACAGTAAACAAGTCGAGTCGAGTCAAGGTTTGTGGTGTTCAAGCTTGTTTGATAAGGTAACTAAGCCAAATCAAGCCGAGCGTAAAATGAACCAAGTTGTTAAAATGATTGTTCAAGATTTGCTTGGTTTATTTTTTATGAGATTGAGTTTGGTTTGAGCTTAGCTTGAGCTTGGTTTATTTAGATGTTATCAAGCTCTTAATTCAAGTTTATTTAATTGTTTGAAACTTTTACATTTTAAGCTTGTTTGATTAGTTATTAAGCTTTATAATATAAATTTATTTGTTCATTTTAAAAGTTTTTGTTTATTTATTTATTAAGTTGATAAGAGTTTTATTTATTAACATGATTCACGAACGTTGTTCACAAATATTATACACTAATATTGTTTACAAATGTAACAAGCTAAACACATATGTGTCCAAATTTGTTCGTTTAGTTAAATGAGTTGTTCAAGCTTGTTCATTTAATTGATCTTGTGTATATTAAACGAATACAAACAAGATCATATCAAATCAAACACTAAGTTTATTTACGAACATTCAGTTTGTTGGTGCATGGAGCACCAGATAATCGAACATGGTTTTGATGATTGGCAAAGGTTCAAAGTTATGGTTAATTGTGATCTAATAAGTCTAACTGAGTGTGCAGGAAAGTTCTAGTCGAGGCTAGGAAAATAATTTCTAATGGGCACTAGGCAGGTGAAAAGTCTTAGCTACAGCTAGGCAATGAAGTTCTAGTCCGTGGGACTGAGTAAAATCTTAACAGGTCGAGGATGTCGATTGAACTTCTAGGATTGAGGACACTAGATGAAAGTCTTGGAAGTCACAGACACCAGACGGGAAATGCAAGGGTTGAGAACACTAGGTGAAAGTCTAGAAGTTTTGGATGCTGAGCAAAAGTCCAAACGGTCTAAAGGACTAGTTTGGCAAAAATGTAATCTCTCCTAAAAGGAGTAGGTGAGAACATATTCACCGAAGAGGGAATAGTAAGCGTCGATTCGACCTAGGGTTTCATGGAAAATTTGAAAGTCAAAATCAGACATTCCAAAGACCGTTAAATTAATCATATTTTGTTGTGTTAACGTTATTTTGCAAGGTATCTTTGGTATTTGGACTAATATGCCTTACAGGAAGTGAAATGCACAAAGAATAGCTCGGATGAACAATGTTCGAGGCGCCTCCGGTGCTGTTGGAGGTGCCTTGTCTGAAGCCCCATGTGGAGAGGCTCAGAGGTGCCTTCCAGGTTGTTGGAGGCGCCCTGAAGACTATCGCAGAGCCTTGGAGAGTTTTGAAGGCTCCTTCAAAGGGATAAAAATCGCAGGTAGTGGAGTTTTTCGAGACCGGGGGCTTACAGGATAAAGTTTTACACCTGGAGGTGCCTTGGATGCAATGGGAGGCACCTTTGGGAGGATAAAGTTTTACACCTGGAGGTGCCTTGGATGCAATGGGAGGCACCTTTGACAGCTTATAAAAGTTGTGTTCGAGCAGCTCCTTGAAGACAACTCATTTTGACAATCTCTCTCTTACGTGTTACTTCAAAGACGACTCTACTAAGCTGTACACGTTGCTCCGACAACTACGCTCAACACCAAATCTATTTCTTTGTCGGTATATTTTATTTAATGCAAATTTGTATCTTAATATTCTTGTAATATTCGAACTGATAGTAGATTTCCCAACGAAAGTGATCGACGATCACAGACTTTGGAGTAGGAGTTGCCAAATGCTCCAAATCAAGTAAAAATAAACTTGTTAGCGTTGTTTTTACTTCCGTTCTTTATTTATCACGCTGCATTTTAATCTGAGTTTTAAACGAATTAGTGAAAAAGTCATGAGTACTATTCACCTCTCCCTCTAACTAGTACTTTCGATCCTACCCAATTAATTTACCATCCTAATTTTTTCAATAGGAGACTATTTTACGTTTTTTTATTGAGGTCAATTTTTCAATTTGTTTGTTTAAATTTTCTAATGCAGAATTATTATATATTTAACCCATTAAATTTATTAATCTAACTCTATTAATAGATTACTTACTATTTGACTAGTATAATATATCCAATAATAAATTTATTAATGGGTATTAATTTTAATTATCATCGAACATACAAAAGTAATTAAAAGATATAACTTATGTGATATATATTTTATCAGACTAAAATATAATAATATTAATGTAAGATTTAACATAATATTCTTTGCTGATCTACTTTAGCTCCTGACCTTTTGAAAGCTCAAGCACCACTTAATAATTGAATAAAAGTTACAAAGAAACAATAAAAAGAATACAATTTTTAAAGGATAAAGTATAAGATTTTAATATCGAAGGAATTAATTGTGATTTTAATTCTCTTATGCCTATGTGGATAGATAGACAATGGAAATAAATGCATGACTTTTTTTTTTCAGATTTATATATATTATAACCTTAACCATTTTGAACGTGAACTAATTGTCTTTGTTAAGATTAAGAATCGAGATTTGTGAACTGTAGAACCGTCGATTTCGAATTCTAGTTCAAATCAACTAACAACGAGTTGTATGTTAACAATTAACAAGTTGTATACATAAGGTCAAAGGTCGTGCGTGTCCAACTGGCGACTTGTGGGCAGCGAAAGGATGTCTAATAGTATGGTCGGAGAATACGATGGATTACAATAGCGAAAGGATGTCTAATATATGCACTTGCCTCGTCACATGCTGCTGCTGTGTTAGGCCACTCCAAATTAACTCCCTGAAACAATCCATCTCAAACTCGGTTCGTTCGTTGTTGCCTGTACCGGCAGTGCCCTCATGTCTCTCTCTCCCTCCCTTACTCCCTTACTGTTAGACATTATAAATAAGAAATTAAAATATTTAAGTACCTTTTGGATAGTTAAAAGGTGATATCTTATAAAAAGGTAGTGTGCCTTTTAGGAAAGGATGCAATCTACATCATCCAATTCAAAATGGATGGATGACATTTAATTGAACCAAGAGGTTCTTATATCCCTTCATTTAATATAAATAGAGTCCCTCACATCCTCATTTCACTCACTCAGTTCCTTCCAAGCAAAGCAAGTATTGCATTCCATACTTGTATTGGAGAGTTCGAGAAGCCTTATGCGGTTCGGAGGTCTTGCGATTTAAAGTGCTGCTATCGCAAGATAAAGTCGTTGTATCTTGGGAGACGATTATCGTGTTCCGTGAGCACCGTGTATGGGGTAAATTCGTCTTAAAGATATAGAGTCTAACTCTAGTCTCGACTCAACCAAAACGGTGGTATACCGTCATTCTGCCCGCGCTCAGATTGCACCAATACAAAGATCCCAACACTTTTAAGATGATTTTTTTTAATTGTGCAACTGATGGTTGGGATCAATGACGGTTCGACCTCCATTCCACACAAAAAAAAGCTTGAGAAGTTCAACAGAATTGACTTCAAACAATGGCAGCAAAAGATGTTGTTCTACTTGACAACGCTAAACCTCGTACGATTTTTGTATGAAGACCCACCGACTGCTACGGAAGGCAAGTCCGATAATAAGGCTGCATACGATACGTGGACGCACGGAGATTTCCTGTGCCACAACTACGTTCTCAACGCATTAGACAACACATTGTATAACGTGTATTGTTCAATGGAAACGACAAAATCTATATAAGAATCACTTGAAAAAAAATACAAAAGCGAAAACGCTAGATTGAAGAAATTCATCGTCGAACAGTTTTTGGGTTTCAAGATGATGGATTCCAAGAGCGTGACATCTTAAATCCAAGACATGCAACTGATAATGCATGATCTAGATGCCAAAGGCATGAAGCTGAACGAGTCATTCAAAGTAGCCATGATAATCGAGAAACTCCCTCCGTCATGGAAGAATTTCAAAAATTACCTAAAGCACAAGTAAAAAAAGATTGGACTTGAAGAGCTAATCCTAAGGCTATGAATTTAGGAAGATAATCGAAAGATGCCCGACTCCAGAGGAACAAAACGGGCAGTCGACGAGATGTCGAACCTGGCTAAGCCAAAAGCCAAAAAGCTGAACCAATCCAAAAAGAAGGCTCAATGCAAGAAATTCAAGGGCACATGCTACAACTGCGGAAAGCCAGGACACATGTGCAAAGACTGCAGTCGCTCAAAGAAACCAACCAAGAGTCAGAAGGATACTATGAATCAGGTCATAACTTCTGATGACATGGAATTGGATCTCACTGCGGTCGTGTTTGAAGCTAACACGGTGACGGATAACCCGAAGTAGTGGTGGATCAATACTGGAGCAACATGCCATATCTGTTCTGATAAGGCGATGTTCTCCAAGTATACTCCGATAAGTGGAAGAAATCTCTATATGGGCAATTCCACGACATCTCCAATTGTCGGACTTGGGAAGGTTGTTCTGAAAATGACGTTTGAGAAAGAGCTAACGCTCATTGATGTGCTCCATGCTCCCGACATCAAGAAGAACCTAGTTTCTAGATCGGCACTTGTTAAAGCCGATTTCAGACTAATGTTCCAGTCAAACAACTTTGCACTTACGAAGAATGGTGTATTCATAGGTAAGGGGTACTTAGAACAAAGTCTGTTCAAAATGATTGTAATGACTGTACATCGTGACTTTGATAGTAATAAAATAAAAGCTTCCAGCTACGTTGTTGAGTGTTTTAATTTATGGCATGATCGACTTGGGCATGTCAATAATAATACTCTTAAACGTCTCGTCAAGTTAAATTTATTACCAAATGTCAATATGGACAAAACACACAAATATGAAGTCTGCGTGGAAGCAAAAAATGACAAGACTACCTTTTCATTCAGTGGAAAGGTCAACAACTCCTCTAGAGTTATCTATCAACACACAAATATGGACAAAATACATAGTTATCTATGTGACTTAAAATTCGTACAAACTAGAGGAGGTAAAAAAAGTATTTTATTACTTTTATCGATAATTGCACGAGGTTTTGTTATGTCTTTCTTTTAAGAAGTAAAGACGAAGCTTTAGAAGCTTTCAGAACCTATAAAACAAAAGTTGAGAATTAAATTGATAAACGAATTAAAATAATTTGTAGCTATAGAGGTGGAGAATATGGTGCACCGTTTGATAAGTTTTGTTCAAAATCTGGCATTATCCATCAGACAACGACGCCTTACTCGCCTCAATCAAATGGTGTTGCCGAACATAAAAAATCGGACATTAAAGGAAATGATAAATGCCTTGTTGATAAATTCAGGCTTACCCCAAAACTTGTGGGGGGAAGTTATATTATCAGCAAACCACATTCTCAACAAAATCCCTCACAAGAAAAATGATAAACACCATATGAGTTATGGAAAAACTACGAGTCATCGTACAAATACCTTAAGGTGTGGAGGTGTTAGCAAAGGTCGAAGTACTCGAGCCAAAATAAGCAAAAATCATACCTAAAACATTTAATGTGATATTTATTAGATATGCCCATAATAATAATGCATATCGTTTCATAGTTCACAGGTCAGACATTCCTAATATTCATGTAGGAACAACCATAGAATCTCGGAATGCGATATTCTTTGAAAACATATTTCCGAATAAGAACGGAAACATTCAAAGTAATAACAACGGAAGTTCTAACGAAAATGATATTTCTGAACTTAGTTGTCATAAAAGGACTATTGACTATCAAAGTGAAGAGCCATATCGAAGCAAACGGGCTAGAGTTGAGAAATCATTCGGGCAGGACTTCATGACTTTTATGTTAGAAATGGATCCAAGAACATTAAGTGAAGCTCTCTCTAGTCCCGACGCTCCATTATGGAAAGAAGCTGTCAATAATGAAATCGAGTCCATCATGAATAATCATACTTAGGAATTAGTGGACCTTCCTTCTGGTACTAAACCATTAGGTTGTAAGTTGATACTAAAACACAAGTATAAAGCTGATGGATCGATTGACAAGTATAAAGTCAGACTTGTAGACAAAGGATACAAGCAAAAGGAAAACATTTATTACTTTGATACCTACTCACCGGTGACAAGGATTGTCCATATGAGTGCTAATAGTCATCGCAGCACTGGTTAATCTTGAAATACATCAAATGGATGTTAAAACTGCGTTCTTTAATGGTGAGTTGGAAGAAGAAATATATATGGAGCAACCCGAGGAGTTCGTAGCTCCAGGAAAAGAGGTAAAGGTGTGCCAACTTGTTAAGTCATTGTACGGACTTAAACAAGCGCCTAAACAATGACACGAAAAATTTGACAAAACAATGCTGTAAAACGAATTCAAAATAAATGAATGTGACAAATGCATTTATGTCAAACACACGCCTAAAGGTCATGTAATCATTTGTCTATATGTAGACGACATGCTTATAATGGATAGTAATCATGAAGCAATCATGAGTACAAAGAAAATGTTGATCAAGAATTTTGATATGAAAGATATAGGTCTATCAGATGTTATATTGGAAATTAAAATTCTCAAGACATCCGATAGAATAGTTTTGACATAGTCCCATTATGTAGAGTCAGTGTTGAAAAAGTTCAATGCGTACAATCTTTCTACAGTAAAAACACCTATGGATCTAACTCAACACTTAGCGAAAAATCATGGTGAGCCCATTTCGTAATTGGAATATTCTCGGTTAATAGACAGTTTAATGTATCTCGCAAACTGCACATGTCCAGATATTGCTTCTGTGGTAAACAAGCTGAGTGATTTTACGAGTAATCCAAACGACACCCATTGGAAAGCACTGATGCGAATTTTTAGATATTTGAAATATACTATGAACTACGGATTATATTACAGAACATATCCCGCTGTCTTAGAGGGATATTGTGATGCTAATTGGATATCAGATACAAAATATTCCAAATCCACTAGTGGGTATGTATTCATAATCGGTAAAGGAGCGATATCTTGGAAATCCACAAAGCAGACATGCATTGCTCGGTCAACTATGGAATCCGAGTTTATAGCACTAGACAAAGTAGCACAAGAAGTTGAATGACTGAGAAATTTCTTGAAATATATTCCGAGCTAGACGAAACCTGTGCCCGCCGTACTTATACACTGTGATAGTCAATCGGCGATTGGAATGACACAAAGTAGTATGTATAATGGTAAGTCTCGATATATACGTCGCAGACACAATACCATTAGGCAGTTGATCTCGAACGGAGTGATTGCAATCAACTATGTCAAGTCAAAAGATAACTTGGCAGACCCTCTTACGAAGGGGCTAAGTCGAGATCAAGTATACTGCTCATTGAGAGGAATGAGACTAAAAATCTACAAATAAAACGACTATAGCGGTAACCCAACCTTATTAACTGGAGATCCCAAGATCTTGGTTCAATGGGACAATGAAGTTACAGAAGTTGTGTTATAGCACATGAGATATATTATCTCTATCTCAATCCTAGGATGAACTTGTGATATCCTACCACATGTAGTGAGGTTAAGTGTATGCTTTTAATGACTTCTATACCTTTATAAGGTGGAGTATGGTAGGAAACTCTTGATAGAAGTATCACCTATGTGAGTATGAAGACTTGCCGCTTCAATGAAACACTCATGAATCCAAGATGGTGCCCATGGCTAAAATGGAACCAACCATGAGAACCAAAAGTAGGTGAGATAAGTCTCCGTGTGGATATTATTGTCTTAGTATACACAAACAGCTCAGCAGTTCAAGACATCACGTTCACTGCACAACCTAGTATGTTTGATAGCATTCCACTACGGAAGGTTCAAAGTCACAAGCTACCTCTCCCGATGCATTAACCTATAGATTGAACTCTCCTTAGGTGATAACATGCATTTATTAATTTTTATTTATGTGGGGGATTGATAGAAATTATAAATGAGAAATTAAAATGTTTAAGTGCCTTTTGGATAGTTAAAGGGTGACATCTTATGAAGAGGTAGTGTGCCTCTTAAGAAAGGATGCGATCTACATCAACCAATTCAAAATGGATGGATGAGATCTAATTGAACCAAGAGGTTCTTATACCCCTTCATTTAGTATAAATAGAGTCCCTCACATTCTCATTTCACTCACTCAATTCCTTCCAAACAAAGCAAGCATTGCATTCCATACTTGCATTGGAGAGTTCGAGAAGTCTTCTTCGGTTCGGAGGTCTTGCGATTTGCAGTGCTGCTATCGCAAGATAAAGTCGTTGTATCTTGGGAGACGATTGTCGTGTTTCGTGAGCACCGTGTGCGGGGCAAATTCATCTTAAATAGATAGAGTCTAACTCTAACCTTGACACAACCAAAACGGTGGTATACGGTCATTCTGCTCGCGCTTAGATTACACCAATACAAAGATCCCAACAAAGCAAGCATTGCATTCCATACTTGTATTAGAGAGTTCGAGAAGCATTCTTCGGTTCAGAGGTCTTGCGATTTACAGTGCTGCTATCGCAAGATAAAGTCGTATCTTGGGAGACGATTACCGCATTCCGTGAGTATCATATGCAGGGCAAATTCGTCTTAAAGAGATAAAACCTAACTCTAATCTCGACTCAACCAAAATGATGATATATCGTTATTCTACCCACGCTCAGGTTGTATCAATACAAAGATCCCAACACTTACAACCCTCAAACTCACAAGCACTATTAAGAAAACTTATCTACTCGGCAAATGCGCTAACACCTTGCACCTCGACCACATGCTCCCTCCGTCTGCTGGTTGGCTACTCTTTTGTCCCCCACCCAAACAGTTTGCTACGTAAACTTTAACAGAGCATCTCTTACTACAAACAAAGAGTACTTGCTCATTGGCATGCATCCTCATCCACCAATCCATGCACATGCATACACAAACTCCACTAATTTGTGTTTGAGGCCTCCCGTGACTGCCACTCCAGACAAAGGCACTGTCACGGGCTCCCCTGTTTCTTCACTATATAAATGCATCAGTCCCTTGAAGCCGGCACCAAGTGAGCTAGCAATTGTTAGAATTAGTAGTAGAAGCCAATTTCCGCTATGGCCGCTGCGGTTATGGTGATGGTGATGGTGGCGTTGACTGTGTGCATCAATGTGGATGTGGCGGCGGGGCAAGGACTGTGCAAGATGACCCAGGAGGGGCTGACCGCGTGCAAGCCGAGCATCAGCACGGTGAAGGCGGAGGCCAACCCGAGCGAGGCATGCTGCTCGGCGTTGAAGCAGGCCAACCTGACGTGCCTCTGCAGCTTCAGGAACTCCAACCTGCTGCCGTACCTCGGCATCAACCCCGATCTGGCCATGCAGCTTCCTGCCAAGTGCAGCATTGCCCCGCCCCAAACATGTAATTAGCTACGGAAATTAAGCCTGCTGAGTCTAGTAGTTTTAACTAATTTGGTGCTACTGATTGGGTTTGCATGCGATCGTGTTTTCTACTTCCTGTGTTGGCTAATTAGGTGACTGTGTGGCGAAGTCGTTGTAAGTCAATTTGGTTTGTTAGCGGTAATATAATAATGTGTCAGTTTGGTTATCTTCTGTTTTCTTTAATTTTTTTGTATAGTCGAGAAGTAATCTTGGTTTTGCTAAGAAATTAACAATTAGTTAAACTAATAACGAAACAAGAATCTTCTCGTGTGACGGACGATGGATCCAAGAAAAGAAAGATGCGCTGGACTTTGATACGAAAGAATTGGACCAAGTAAAAAACTTTTTTTTTTTTTAAAAAAAGAATGAATATGTAATACATCTGATACTGAATTTTTTTATAAAAACTTTTTTATAATAGAGAACAAAAAAAAATCTCCTTCCTGATGGCATATATAGCCCATCAGCTGATCATATTGTATATATAATTTGAAAAAGGAAACTATAAGAAAATAAATGAGGAATTCAAAGCATAATTGTAGTTTCACTAAATTTTAAGATAAGATAATATGTTCAAGATCGGTTGGAGTAAGAGAACCCTAAATTCATTGACGGATGAGTTAGACTCCATCTGTTTAATAGGTGGAGTTCAATTTATCCCATCAATACATGTGCAGGGGTTCTGATCCAAGGATTCTAGATTAGAAAATCTCTGCTCCTAAATTTTATGGATGAAAAAATATAATAATATTACATTTATTTAAATATATAAAATAATTTAATAGGGTATAAAAGCTAATGTAAAAAAAATCTATATAGCCAACCCTTTTTAATGGTTTTAATGGGATAAAATTTGATTATTGTTGTTGTATACTAATATTAAGTATAGCACAATAATATATCATAAATTACAGAGCATGAAAATAAAAGCGACATTAATAGTCTTATTGAGTCATGACTTTATTTTAATTTCTAAATTCTAGTAATTTAAAAGTGCACAGACCAAATGAGGAGAAATTCTCTCTACTGTATTCAAGTGGGTCCACGAAATAAGCTCCGTTATTCTCAACAAACCACCAAATTACCTGAACTCATTCAACAATAGAGGTCCAACTTGAGAAATCAACTCATTCTAAGGATTTCAGTAGAATAATTGAGTAAGTGAACATACAAATGACTAAACAATAATTAAGATAATAAAAACATTATATATAAATATATATATATATATAGAGAGAGAGAGAGAGAAACTGGATTGATCAAATCTAAAAATTATAGGCGTTGGAGTATGAAGGAACGTATGTTCTTATGAATTTTATTTTTTTAAAAAAAAACATAATAAATTTTAAATTCTGGTTGGTCAAAAATGCACTCAAGTTTTTAAAAAATTCACTCTTGTTCAGTTGTAAATATGTTTGTATAAAATCATGTACTAATTACAATAAATGCACCTTTTGCATCGTCGTTTACAAATAAAGGCTGATTTAACTGATGCATTGAACACTTTGGAAAAACATAATTTGAATTAGGGGTTTGGGTCTTGACACGCACCTCCACTGGCAGCCCCAGCTTATGCATCTTAATTACGATATATTTGTACAAATACATCATCGAAATAACTAAAAGAAACGAGTATGACACACCAGTGTCCAACAACACAACGTGTATACTTTTGCTACATACACGGGCCTCAGCAACAGCAAACTAGCCTCTTCATAAAACCATCTCTACCTAAATGGATATCGTGTGTAGGAAAATGTTACAGTGCAGGATTTGGAAAGCAAATCCAATGGAATTAAGCAACTCCCTTCTTGGTCTATCTGTCGAATGGGAACTCATCATCATTTTCTGTCACTTTGAAGGGCTGAGGATGATTGCCAACACAGTACAAGTTCCACATCTTGAAGTATGCCCTCTCCAGATTCCTAACCTGCAATTTTTCCATAGTAACCCTACATTGTTATAACACTTGAGCCAATGTTGCAAGCCTAAAAGGTACATAACTTTGTGGGAAATTGACCAAATTATGAACCTCACTTTCAAGTTGATCCCAAATCACACACTAATGACGCACACCAATTTAGATCCCAAAAGGCACACCTCTTCCCTCGTATTTGATAGACAAATACAGCAATAAACCACAAACTGACATTACACTTGGATTCATGAGCAAGTGAGGACATTAAATATGGTCCTGGTTTGTGATTTAGAGCTATTTTGGTCATCAAAATGTTTTGACTGAAACACTTTCGTGGACCAGAAGAGTTCTAAATTCAAACTAACACCAAATTTGTATTCGAGGGAGTATGGAAGCCCAAACATGATATCATCTTGTGATTTGGAGCTATTTTGATTTATCAAGGTCTTTTTATATATTTGTGCATATAATCATCCATACGAGCATGCAGCGTACATGGGAGGAAAGAAAAGATGGGAAGCTATAAAACGAGCTTGATTGGATTTAACTTTACCCATCTCTTGGTGTCAAATAGTGGACAAGTCATCCGAGCCGCCTTTAGCCTACTAGAAAGCGCCTGAAGCCTTACAGGATTTTCTGCCAAACCTACTGCTCTTTCTTCATACTCTTTTAAGCTAATATACAACAAAATCAAAGTAAATTGTGATTCTGTGTCAACTACTAGAACAAGCAAAACATAGGACTGCATGGAATTACCTGTAAACAATCATCTCCTCCCCTACTCCAGTGGCAAGACAAAGAGATCCGGCCACCCTGGTAGCCATTTTATCCAACGGAAGTGTTACCATTGGCAAACCAGCCCACAGCACATCTGTGCCAGTCGTATGTCCATTACACAGAGGCCTGAAATTTAATGTTTTATCCAATGAATAATGTCTGAGGAACATATAGAGAACAGATTTAGCAGGAGAATGAGAATAATCACACACGTATCAAGAAATAGGTCAGCCAGAGCACTGCGTCTGATGTGCTCATTCTTTGCAGCAACATCTGTGAATATGATCTGATCTGGCTTAACACCCTGAGCAGCAGCATCTGCACATCCATATTCGTAAGAAACCAAGAATAAAAATTAGATTGGTTGCATAGGTTCATGCATGGATGCAAGTGTAACATGTATTTTGTGTCCATGAAACAGTATGCGCACACATCAATCACCAGAAACTAACAGGACTAATGACCCCCAGACAGACTAATTGAACCAGCATGAAAATTTGATTCCTTCTGTCCCTACATCACAAATAATACATGAAAGGTTCGGTCTCTTCATCCCAAGGCATTAGGTCATGGCATCTTATGGACTTCACAACACAAAACTGACAGCCCTAAGCTTCATTTATTTGTACATCACCAGCTAAGTGCATCTGTCAGATCTTTTCCACTCGTTTCTTTTCTGTAATTCTATCCCTATTACAACATTAGGAATATTCAAAAACATTTTTTTTTTATTCTATCCCTAATACAGCCAGTTCACAAGGAGGGTTTAGCTGGAGCAATCAAAAGGAGTAAAATTGTAATACAACTCCAAAATGAACTAATATAGTAAGAAATAATTAAAATTTGATCAAAATCAATCAAAACATTAGGAGTCAAATAGTCTTATATAAAGTTGAAGCCAAAATAGTGGAAACTTTAACTTATTATGGCACATATAAACCACACTAAATAAAAATTTACAAATTAAAAATCTTAATAAAAACATGTGGGACTAATATGGAATTCAAACTACCTAGAGGCTGGAGCATAAATATCAAACATGTTCAGATGGATAAAAAATAAAAAAATTGATTCCTAACAAAAAGATTTTTGAAAATATTGTCAATATATTAATCAAAAGATGTGTATTATGTGCTTTTTTATATATATACAGAGTGTCTAGTAAAGAAATCATCAACATTAATGTGCTTAGTGTATTCGTTGGGAAAAAAATGGTTCTTTGCAATATAGTTAGCAGCTTGATTATTCATTCAATACATAATGCATCTCTGTACACTCAGTATATCATAAATCAATAAATTGTAAATCAAAGATTGTGAAGAATAAATTTTATATCACAAGTTGTGTCTTGGTTTACTTGAAAAATGGAACATAGATGACAAACTGAGATCAATGCAAAAAAATTCACAAATCGTTTTCTTATTTTTTGGACAATTTGACCCTTGAGCACTTTTTACTAAACAATCTAAGGATTGCCGTCAACATAAATTCGATATCAATAAACTAATATACTTCTTGTGTTTGGCAGTTTGAGATCCCATCTACAACATAAGGATCAAAATAATAATAAATTCAATGTTAAATGTAAATAAATAGTGTAACAGAAGAACATTATGATTGATATAGCACCAAAATTGGTCACTTGAATCACATAGAAAATTAGGATAAATTGGCAAGGAAGGGGAAACTATCTCATACAGAGAAAAAGATCCTCAAACAGGGAGGAGAAATATCCCATTATTAATCGAAAGTTCTTTACTACATATGATTAGACCCTACCATGGATTGGGTCTGTACAGACCGATTACCCGTTGACCCGATTACCGGGCGTGAACCGTAATCGGCCCGACTGGGCCGTTGACCCGATTACTAGGCCTGAACCGTAACCAGCCTGGCCCCGGGCCCTAGCCAAGCCGGTTACAGTTCAATGGCCCAATAACCGGAACCGACAGTTCAACTGATTTTTTTTTTTTTATATATGTTTTTTTTAATGAAAATTTATTAAAAAAAAAATTGCGTTGCCGGGATTTGAACCCGGTCTTTTGGGTGACAACCAAGTATCCTAACCAATTATACTAGAGCATATTGATATCCATATATGATAGTTAATTATTTAATAACTAATCAATAGTTATCTTTTGATATATAAAAAGAAGAGTAAGAGAGTAAATAATTTCTCTCTGTAACCGTTCGTTTATACTAGTGCGATTTAAAACTTAGAGGGAATGAGTAAAAGTAATTCCAACCATTAGACTGATGGTTCTAACAGTTGGGAGAGAGGGAGAATTTTTTTATTTTTTAAAAGGTTCAAATTATTTGATCGTTTTTTATCAATAACTACGATTTAGTATTTGTTATTCTCCAAATTATATAAATAAGGAACTCATTTCATCATTTTCATACCATCTTCTCCACTATTATCTTTTAATCTGAAATCTTAATCGCTTTCGATTTCAATTCTCTAATTATAGTGGGAGGAGGAGATTCATCATCTCGATTTCGAAGGGACAAGGAAATCCAAATAAAGATCACGATATTCAATTTTTCGATGATAAGCCCGAGGAAATTTCGACACTTGAGATACAAAGAAGTACTAATGACCATACTTCTAAGGTTTAAATACTCCTTTAAAATCATCAAGGATACGTAGACAACTTACGTAAGTGTAAACCATTTTCTATATTTTGATATAAATTTATAATTTTTATTTAAAAAAAATAATGAAGGAAAACCTTGGCACAACGGTAAAGTTGTTAATATATAACCTGGAGGTCACGGGTTCACGTCCTAGGGCTACGTAATTAAACACTTCCTAGGACCCCGCATTGGCAAGAGCTTCGTGCACCGAGCTTTTTTTTAAAAAAAATAATACTAATCTTGAATCGTGAACTGGTGGTTATGAACCGTGAACCGTAACCACTGACAGTTCCAAACCATCAAATTGTCGATTCCGAATCGTCAAATATTCGGTTCCAAACCGTGGTTAGATCTACATATGATAGTTCCATCCTAATCGAAACTATGAAAGAATAAGAAAATCAAAAAATACTATTACCTTCACTGGGTGGCTAGCAAAATAGGATGATTACCAAACAACCAAAATTCAAAATTTTAATCTAATTCCTAGTTTGCATCCAATAGACTATTGGGCTTCCACCACTTGACCCTCTCGAGTCTCGTCCACCTAGCCGATACAACAACAACTGCACAGGCTTATCTCACAAGGTGGGTCAACACCAATGTCGGTCCCAAACCCGGATGAAAAAGGACAAGAGTTGCGCATTAGATTGCTAGGTAGTATGGACTTTCAGGCAAATGTTTAATAAATGGATCCACCTAGTGGGTAATTGAAACAAAATCCCTAAGTGAGATGTCCTAGGATTGTCCATTTAGGTAACATCAAATTAAATCCCTAAATGGCCCATAGCAAGGTTCAAAATCAAGTCAGAGTTTCAAATTTTAAATAGGACAATACTATTTCAGCACGGTATCACTGGTTTGACATATAGCCGGTAGAGAATTGGATGGGAGAGGAGGGAGGCAATGAAATAGTAGAATAAGAAGAGAACACATTTGTATTCCTAAATCCCATGTGAAATGTTATAATTTTGACATTATGAACAAAAACTAAAAAGAATAAGAAACATTATTTCACATCATCTTGATGCATTTTGTAGCATTTCAAAGGGTGTCGAATACAGTATGACATGATACTGATCGACATGATTGACACAACACAACATAAATTCCCCTTGTCGAGTAGTTTTGAGTTTTGATAACTTAACAATACAATACATTTCGATCATGTCATTGACACAGAACGAGATTTCAAATCATGTCCCATAGAATTGTCCGACTAAGCAAGAAAATGTATATGTGAGAGTATATGGTTTGAATTATAACAAAGAGAATTGAACTATTAGCTTGATTAATTCATCCATTGATCAAAATGCTAAGTTCAGACTCATAAATGTGATATAAAACCTAAACAATAACCGATTACTTCACATAAGGAACTAAACTAAATCTAGAATGACTACCAGTGTTATGGTTTGACATCCTGGTTAAAGTCTAACTTTATAGCCAAGAAGACACCATCATGAGAAGTCTTAGGATAGATGAGTGGTGAAGTACTAAAAGGTTTTGGATTGCAAGCAATTGTTGTAAAAGCATTTGGGCTTCTATATCTTGGAGGAAGCTGTTGGCCAGATCTTATTGTCTCCATAGGTGGAAGTAAAGTTGAAAGTGGAAAAAAAGCCACCGTGTGGCATGGGAATCATTCGTGCTAGGGAACAAGAATGTTTTGGTGTACGCAGTATCAAATAATCAAACAAGTGTTTTAATTAATGACAAAGGGTTTAAAGTTTAACTATCGTGTAATCTAATTAGTGTACAATGTGAAGGTGAAGGAAAACTTAAAAGAAACATTGCGAAAGCAATGGGAAAGACCAACAGGAGTTAGCAAGAGTAAAATCCAAATGAAAAGTGGATTAGACATTGGCAAACAATGAAAAATAGATCAAGTACAAACCAGGAGAAGTGCAAATGGGCCTAGTAAACTGGCATTTAACAAATGCAAGAAGTCCTGATAAGTCAAGAGGACCGAATACCAGAAAGGTAAGAAGTCCCAACAAGTCAAGGATAACTGAATACCAGGCACAGACAATAAAGGACCTTCTAGCAAGGAAGGTTATGAGGGAACGCCTCTAAATCTAGTGACAAGAGTAGTCTTTTGCAACCTGGGCGATTGACTTAACCAAGAAACTAATACGAGCTTCTAAGTCAAAGTGAAACATGCAGTTGACAAGTCATTTGAGCTATGAAAAAAAAATGCTCCATTGGACCTAGCTTCCTAAGCCATAATCATAGTTGAACAACAATTCAACTCTTTCTCATTACTAATCAATGTTATGTTATACTTGTCATTTAATATTTCAAAAAATAGAATATTGGTCGATCAGATTGCAAGAATTAGTCGACCACAAAAAGGGAGGCCGTACAATTCTTAGATAGAAACCTAGCAATTCTAATTTATTTAGAGTTGATCGCCCAAATGATGACAGGTGATCATTCAGAAGTCAAGTCAGCAAAAACCAATGTAAAAGTTTCCCCGCCTCTGAAGTATTTTCAAAAAGGAGAAAATATACTGGGAATTTTGACGAGTGATTCACCTAACGAATCACTAAATCGTGGAACAGGAACCTAAAAGCTATCGACCCACATTAAATCACTATGTTATTTTCATTCCTACTTCTAACTTTAGTTTATCATTTAAAAACTCCTGATTGATTTCAAAGTTAATTTCAACCTTGAAAATTAGAACAGTTTAATCCGCTGCATATATGTGATCAATGATTATCTCGATCCTATAATATGTCTTTGTAAAGAGCTCATAATCCTTCCAAGAATGAGATGATTTTGGCCACAATGGCCTAGAACCAAATCATAAGCAAACATGAGTCCATATCTACCAATATGCTGACAAGAGATATGTTCCATTGGGTTGTGGTTGATCGACAGGGAAGAACTATGATAGCAGTATAGACATTGTGTTAAATAACACCTATGTGGATCATGTGGACCAATTTAATGCAAGAAGACAAAATCAACGCTGCTTCTCATCAATTTGGGAATGGATCAGTACCAGTCTGCTTCATGAGTAATCTCTGATGGAGGTTTTCCAGAGGATACAAGACCTGATGAAGGGAAAGAATGAAGCCTGCCCAGAAAGGATCGGCAATGTGATTTGTAAGGTAGATCACACCATCACAAGACGTGAAAATCAGAATACCGACAGCATTTTGTGAGCAGATGAAGAAAGAAAGCTCTGCTTTGGGGGACGATGTCCTGATGTAGACTAACCCAACTAGGCATAACAAGGAGGGGGTGGCAGGGGAGAGGATGTAACTCCATGCCCTCCCCTAGATAAAACTTGGAATGAGGCAGATATGAAGTAAACCACACTTATTCAATATCCCCACTCAAGGTGGCAAAAGGCGACTGCTCGCCTCCAACGCCCCCGCCAACCCGTCCCAGGATCAACATGGAGAGGTAAATCATGGATGACTTACCTCAATATCCCCACTCAAGTTATTAGGGAAGGTAACAAAAATCCAAAAAATCATCATTTAAAATCTCAAGTTGGAGAAACATTTCATTCCGCTCATTGGCGAGCATGCGAAATCTTCGATACGGATAAGCGGTCACCAACTTCTCCTTCGTCACACCTTTGACACTCCTATGCTTCTTCCTATTCTTCCACCACCAAAGCCCCTTTTCCTTTGGCACAAATGTCGGCATTGTTGACACCAAGGAATGAAATGTCGTTCCCTGCCACCCGGCACTGACGGTTTTTATTATTGGGAGTCGAAACTAGCACAGGAGGTGTCCCCGTCTCGGCTGCACTGGAGGAGACGCAGGACGCCTCCGGCGACGCCTCTGACGGCACCAGAAGTGTCCCGCAACGACTTTGGCATCTCCGAAGGAGTTGCCGGACGACCTGTCGGCGCTGTCGGACGAATCCGACGACACTTCCGGCATCGTCGGACGCCTCTCGAAACGATCACAAGCAATCGATCGCAGATGCGTTTCTTTTTTCCTGATAAATAATTATTTTATTTAATTAATTTAAACAATTCCTAAGGATGTGTGATATTACGAACATACTTTTATAAATCATAATTAAATTATCCTAATATAATATATTTAAAATTAAAATAAATTAAATAAATTTTATTAATTAATATTCTGAATTCTTTAAAAAAATCTAAAAAAAATTAAAAAATTCTAATAAATTATATTTATATTCTGATATTTTTTTTATTAGTTTTTATTTTTTACTTGATATTTGTTACTCTTTATAATTTATATTATTTAATTAATAATTAAATAAATGAATAAATAGTTAATTTATATAATTATTATTATTATATAAAGTAATATCTTGTATTAATTTATATACTTATTATTATAGATAGATCCATTTATTTAGAGTTATTGATATATCAATTTTATTTAAATAAAAATATTTTTAATTATTTTTTCTAACAATATTAAATTATTCAATAATTGAAGAATTATACAAAAATATTTATCTTATAATTACTATATATAAATAAAAAAAATATTGAAACTGTACTGGCACGACACGATACTATACCGAACCTGTATCGTTCCGGTCTAAGACCGAAATCTCAACACGGGTCGAAATTTTAAACCTTGATTGACACCACCTCAACTCTGTCAAGCGATGAAAGCTTGGAGATATCAAATGTCAAACTAAACTATATAAAAAAAATTATAAATATACTTATTTCATATCCAATTTATGCAGGGCAAAAAGGAAAGAGTGGAACATAAATTTCTTGCACCTATTCTAACCTCACTCACCTTGTATTCAAGTTATAATTTTTCATATCATCCCCACCAATCTACGCTATAGAGCAAGCAACCCCAACTTGAAGGAGACCACCTACGTGGGTTAGTGAGTTGTTGATTGTTAAAAGAGTAATTAAATGTGGGTGACAACAACTTGGCTAGAGGTGGTAAGACCGTGCACAAAGAAGTTGGCTTTGAAAAGAATCGGGACTTGAAACTACGTGAATTAATGAGGCAAATAAAAAAAATCCTAGGTAGTCCTTCTACCTATATATATATATATATATATATATATTGGATTAATTATATATCTAGGATCAAGTGCATTTACATAATCACAAATCCGTCCTCAATAATAACTAGAAAAACCAACGTTACTCAATCATCTTGATGAATTAAATATTAAAGGTGTGTTTCCTAGAGAAGAAAACTAGGAAAGAAATAAGGTGTCAGAATTTTTTTTCCCAATTGCACGTTTTCTCTGTTTGCTTTGATGAAAAAAGAAAAAGGAAAGAAAATTCAATCAAAAAACTTTCTCCATTTTCCCTCTATATTGCTTTCATCTGATTTTGGTGGAATAACTCACTTTCACATAGAATGCAGCTTAAATCCTTTCAAATGTATTTATTATTTAACCCCTCCTCTCTCCCATCAAAGGAAACAACTAGCTGAAAAATATTTCACAATCTTTTTCATATGAAATTTTTTTCTACGTTCTTTCTTTGGTGCTTCTTTCCTTTCTCCTTTTTAGGAATCAAGCTTACGATTTGACAGAAGAAAGTTGAGGAGCCTAAAATCATTGCAACATTTAAGTGAATTAGGGACAAGGACTCAAGGAGCAAGTGGGTGCATAATCTGGGAAGAAAGCCCATAGGTAGTGGTCCAGTTTAGAATTCATAGTTAAACCAAAATGTATAAACATCAAATCACATAGCTTCTATAGCAAACCTTCAAACTTTTTACAGGACAATAGAATTCACTGTTAATCAAACTGTTTTAAAATATAATTAGAATAATGAGTGTACTCTTCAAAAGTATAATTATAAAATTGAGTACACTAAAGGTTATCGTATGAAAACTCACTACTACAGTAGCAACTTCTCATTTTTCATTAAGCGAACAGGCAAAACCTAGATTTAAGTCAAACATAGGTTAGATTCAGTTACAAACAATCACTCAATTGAACATACAATTTATATTAATGAAAGGTTTAAGTGTGATAGTAACAATAAAATGTATAAATAATTATATGGTTTGGATGTCAAATGCTTCAAGAAACCATGCTGCCTTAAGGCACACTTTAGTTATTGTAATACATTAATAGACTCCAACTAAAGTTGAGGAGCCTAAGGACTGATAATACATTAATAGAGATACTCCAACTAATAAGAAATACCATTTGGGTAAAAAATAATATATAGTCCACTTTAGTTATTGTAGCCCTCTATGTAACAATTTACTTGATCTGCCTAAATAGTCACAACATAGTATGGCCACACATAGCATCCAGTGTTTATGACATTTCATACTTCATTAATGGATACATATTGCATCCACCTACAGTGACAATTTTCAGCCTTGCATCTCAGAGTTGAAGAGCTCAAAAATTAAGATGGTTATTTAAAAACAATTAACCCGATGAACCAGATCAAAACCAAATTCAATAAATGTAATTTTATACAGGTTTTATTCTAACAAAGAACCTAATCCAACCAGATCAAAAATCAAATTCAACTAGTATAACATACTCACATGCACGCAATCTTGTCTCACCAGCTGCTGGAAATCGTAGCAGCCACAATGCACTACTGGGAACACGGTTCAGAATATTGCACCTGCAATCCGTAGTGAAAAAAAAAAACTTCTAAGCATACTAAGAGACAGAGGACAACCCCAATTATTTACTGCTAGCAAGAAGTGTCTATAGTGACATAACTAAATACATCCAACAACTGGAGATTGATGGCATTTAACAATAAATTATTGCATTTTGTGAATTACCAGGTATTGAATATATCTGGGTCCATCTTGTACAGCTGGTTGAAACATGCAAAAACAAATTTATCTTCTGGTAAACCATAGTCTGCGCGTTTATGCCGACTGATAGGAACCAGAACATCACGATTTTTCTGTCACGTGCAACTTTAACAGCATTATCAAAATGTTTCACCGCCAATAACATAATGACAAAAATAGATTTCAAATCTAAGTAACCTGTTTATAGTCATTCACAAAATAACAATGAGGAAGATGAACTAGCTTTTCTGAATAAATATGTGATAAACGTGTAGGAGAAACAAACTGCAAAAGAAAACAGGATATCAGAAGTAAATTTTCAACATAACGTGTAATTAAATTTTAGTAGCTAAACAAATAAAGATGGAAAGTGACTTCAGGTTACCTCATCAGTTACCAAGTAATCAATATAACTTGCACCAGTTGTTCCCGGAAACCCCATATAAGAAACCTGGATCGGTGCCGGTTGCATTGCAAAAATTTCATTCCTGGCACCCTAAATAATGGAACTAGGTTAAAAATTGTACAAATATGAAACCATAATCAGATTTAATATTATAATAGCTTGGTCATTGGAGTATGCCAACATTATTAATAAAGATTGATTTACTTTGAAGGATTTTTTGGATGCCAACGACTAGCTGTGGGATATTAAGATGATGTTTAGAATTAAAGAACTAGACTGCAAGTACAGAGTGTTTTGTTTTCTGTTAGTCAAGCTAGTCGATAGACAAGACTGAAACACATGTAATACTGAATATTGTACCAAAACACTAGTATTCATTTTAATTTGTTTTAACTTTGCCATAGTATTTGTATGGCTCTAGTTAAGCTAAAGAATTTGATGTAAAGTTTCAGTGTGGAACAGTATTGCAATCAAGAAAACTGAATTCAATAACAGTTTCAAACATCATTCTCAACTGCAATTCTCAACTGCAGTATTATTCAAGGCATGTTGAGGCACTAAAACCTTGGCATGTATATGTATCGTTCATTGTCCTTATATGTAATGTTTTCAGTGACCAATTGCATTCTGTTGTTTCCTCTATGATCCTATGCAAAACTATAGGAAAAAGAAGCTCAAACATCCAAGGTCACTAAACACGACATTATCTAATACTTTTCATAGGCATGGTTGATTTGTATGTAGATTATGTTATAGACACGAATTCTTACATTGTGGTATGCACATCAACATTCAACTATAAGTCCATATCATTTTACGCTAGTCATGGATGAACATTGGACACATGTTACCTTGGTATATGTTGTTTGCACATGACATTATTTTTTGTCAATGAGACAAATGGAGTAAATACTAAGCTCAAATCCTGACGGTAAATACTGAAAATAAAAAGTTTTAGGCTTAGTAAAGTAAAGACATTGAATTTAAGTTTATTAGTAGTAGATGTAGTAAGATAGGAGATGACAAAGTGTTGAGCCTCTAAAGCTTAGATGAAAATTTTACAAAATGATGGTTAAACTTGTTATGTTATATGAACTGAATGTTGAGCTATGAATCAAGCACACGAGCAAAAATAAGAGTCACATAGATGAGGATGATAAGGTAAATGTATGGACATACAAAAATGGACAGGATAATAAATAAGAACATTTGTATTGAGAGAAGACGGTAAGAGATGCATTTAAGATGATATAGACATGCAAGAGATACGTTTAAGTTGGCATGGGCTGGTATTTAAGCAACCGATAGATACCCCAATTAGCAAATACGCACATTAATGGAAGACAAGAAAAAACAAAAAGACTTTGTCAACAATAATAAAAAAGAATCAATTTCATTTAAATATAAATAAAGATATAATATGGAATCAAGTCCAATAGTATAGAAGAATTCATATAGCCGGCTCACTTAGTGGGATAAAGACTTGGTTGTTGTTGTTGTTATTTGTATGATTCACTTCTCATCATGAACCCATGTATTGTGCCTAGCCCATATGGGTTCTTAGTACCTTCCTGTTCCTAGTTACTTAAAATTCGACTCGAGTGTATTCCATCAATCATTAAAAAAAATTTGCTCCCTTCACTAGAATGAATAAATAGGATCGGTGAGAAAGCATGAGAAACAAACACAAAAAAGGCCATTTCACTTGGTACTTTTTTCACTCCTTACCCTCCCCTTCGTATCTTATATCTTATTCATCTACCTACACAGAAATTAAGCACGTATATGTACTGACAAGTGAGAAAGGATTATCATAGTTATCAGCTACCAAAGCACATATATGTACTGACAAGTGAGAAAGAATTATCATAGTTATCAGCTGCCAAATGTTAATTCGCTTCAAACAACGGAGAATTTAAGTTCAATATATCATAAGCATGTATCTTAAAGCATGTATCTTAAATAATCATCTTCTGTAAACCAAAAAAACCTTTCCCTGCCCGCCCTTTTACTGTTTTGGCCAAACAACCTTTTAAGCCTCAAGATGACTGCTTTTAGCACTCCAAATGTATATGTATTGTCGCTAACATTAAAGCAAAAAGTACATCTTTCCAGTATTGAAACTAAGGTTCTAGTTAAATTGACATTTCACCTGTGTTTTTCTAGGATTTTGGTAATAAAACATAAAAGCTTGTGCAACCATTTGTGCAATTGCCATAGAAGCATAACTTGAAAACTTCAACCAAATAAAAATACCTTAGTGTAACCATTGAGGTTTACTAGGATATTTATCCCATCCTCATTAATCTTTCTAGCAATCAAATCAGATGACATTGAAGACACGTCAATGAAATGTTCTGCTTCAGACTGGATGCGCTGTCTCCACTCACTGCCATCGTTTTGACTCAACGCATAACAGAAAACCTGTAGATGAAAATTTCTAAAAAAGAGAACCAAAACAATAAAGCAGGCAACAATATAATTCCAATATGTGGCCAATCAAACCTCAATGTTCTCTTGATTGTGCATTCCAAAGACAGAGCCCATAAGATGTGACAGTGGGTGATTTCCAAAGTCACTACTCATATACCTGAAAGATTGTCCAAACAATGAGTCGATAAAATAATTACAAAGACCAGACCAGTCAGTTCAATTGGAGAATTTGAGAATCACACCCTAGGCCTGTTTAATGGAGCAGAACTGCAACAAATCATGGATTGAATAAATTGATCCATGCTGAGACAGTTAACATGCTAGGTTGAACTAGGTTGGTCCAATCAGTTCTCTATCGGTTTTAATCATCTGTATCTATCAATTTTTAAAATCCTTTTATATATCATACATTTGAATACTCTTAAAATAAAAGAATTGTCCTTGTAGTTAACACATCAGTCAGATCCACATCTCGGCCTAAAGCCAACTGGATCACTTTTAGGTTCCAGGTTCTTAAATATCATAAATAATTATAGTATGCAGCATACACAAAACAACAGATGGAACGTACCCCACCCTTAGTCTGCCACTTTTACTGTCAGCCTTCACAGGAACACGAAGTGGATGGGCAAAAGCAGGAAGCCCATAACGTGAAGCAATTATTGAGCAGTGCGCTGCATATCTTCGACTGGACAGAAATGAAAACAATAAGCAGAAGAGATTGAAAGGAAAAAAATTGGCAATAATATTACTGTCGCATTCAGTAAATAGTCACCTTATCTCCAATGCAAGCATTTTATCAATTGGGTATGCAATAGCATGAAATGGTTGCACACTTGGAAGAACAGACATCTGAAATTGTACACTCATCGGGACCATCTAGTACAGACGTATATGTATAAGAGAATCAATAAAAAAAATTCAAAACCTTTATCTGCCTTCTAAGGATGCTTTCAACTTCTGAAAACCTCTTCTCCCTGTCGTCCCAGTCACAAACACACTGTAAAATGAATACATGGAAAGAATAGTCAGAAGCAGCATAAATTGATAAGAGTGACTTACACAAAACCATAGTTGTTTACTCTCAGAATGAACTCGGTTTGCACAGTTTGCTATATTAGAAACTTCAAATGTACGATATCATATATAAGTAGTTTGGCTCATATATAAAATTGATAATCTCAGTTAGCCTCATTGACTATCCCTGGGGCGACCGGCCCGGCCAGGCCAGGCCCCACGGAAGTTTCCCACCGGCCACCAGGATAAATCGAGAAGCGCACGCGACGGTCAGCTCAGAAGCCCAGCATCCTTTAGTTACGCCCCCCATTTGGAGGAAAAATTCCTGCAAATACACCGTAGCTGGGATTCGAACTGCAGATACCTAGGTGATAACCTTGATGTCCTACCGCGGCATCATGACCCCGGGGACATATATAAAAGATTGCATAGTAGGGAGTAAAGGTACAAGTGAATCACAGATATAAAAGTCGAAAAGACAAAAATAACCAGAGATAAAGTGATGGCATTATGTGATTGCTAACATATACATCAATCATGCCTAGCTTGTCTCAAGAAACAAATTAATTATATCTTGTAATAGATATGATGAAGGCATTAATATTTTTTACATGAGAACTGTTCGTTACAGAATATAAAATAACTTGGAACAAAAGAATGTTTTGAAGTGGATCTCTTGTCAATAGCAGATATAAGACAGTCAAATGTTTAACTTCTTATAAAAGTTATTTTCAAGAATTTCTCTGTCAACACTGCTCCCAACATTAGGTTTTTGGTTCTCACATGGATATTTGTTTATGATACCAAATGCAGAGAACATATCTGGTCATTCCAAAACAATTTTCCCACAAATCTAAGATAGCATGAGTAATCTTCAAAATCACCACTTTCTTATGGTGATACTATATAAACATAACCTGCTACTTAACACCAAAGTAAATGTGTCTTTCTAAATTTTAACATGCAGAGTAGATTATCTTATCCTTCTCGTCAAGAGGTGGAGAGGTTAAATGGTGATACTATTTCATAAGCCAATATTAGATTTGGACCCATAGGTCTAGGATTCCATGACAATGAGAAGACAAGAAAAGAATAAAATGAGGCATAGGGTTAGATGAACATGAAGAGAGAATTCTTAAGAGAAAGAGAGAGAATAACCTAGAGTTAGGAATACAAATGCCCTACTTTTATGAGGGAGTAAAGGGATTAAAGGAAGGAAAAGCAAACAATGGTGAGAGAAGGGTGGTGAGAGAGATGGGTCAAGTGAAGGTGGCAGAAAGGGTAGAGGTGAAAATGTTTGCAAGAGAAGAGAAGAAAAGGTAAATGGGTGATTGGAAGAAAGAGAGAAGAGAGGGAGCTGGCAGAGAGAGAGAGAAGGGATGATGGAGCAGGAAGAGGACTTGATGTGGCAGTATAAAGAAAAGGAGGAAACTGAAACAAACAATGAGAGAGAGAGAGAGAGAGAGAGAGAGAGAGAGAGAGTGGGGAGTGATAAAAATAAACTCTGATACTGATCAGTCTAATTGAACAAATTAGAAAGCCACAAAATACGCCAGTTATGTACTAGTCTCAAACACAAAAGTAAACACAAAAAAAAGCTATGTGGAAGCATGGGACTACTTATTGTAAACCAGCATTTTTAAGACCAAAAGTTCGACAGAAAAAGGGAGAGAGCTCTCGGTTCCTGATTCTCCTATAGCTGGATCCTCCAGAATCACAAGAATCCTTAGAATGGGATTCCAACGCATTTTGAAATTTGAAGAGTTGCTCTTTGGAAAGCACAGTACAATGTAACACATACTAAACAAAATTTTTCAGGCAAAGGAACAGACTAGTCAGAAACAAATGATAAATTAGTAATTAGAAGACTAGATAAAAATTCACAGGAAAAATACAGACTGTTAAAACAAACAAAGAGTTAAATGAGCATAATTCCCAAGGCTTGAAGAACTGCATATTTTTACCTGTAAAGTATGCAGAAGATTACAAGTCGCTTCAGGAAAATCTGGGCGTAACATCAAAGCCTGTCTATAACTCTTTATAGCTGCTTCTGCAAGTCCACTACACAAGGAGAATGAAGCAAAGATGTAAGATAGCGAAATAATCCAACAGCAAACCAAATTCAAAGAAAAAATCACCTATCTTTGTAAGCCGAAGCCAAATTTGCATGAGCTTCAGGCATAGTGGGTCTGATATTCACAGCTCGTATATAATCTTGAATTGCTTCAGAAACTCTACCAATCTCCTTAAATGTGTTCCCTCTATTGACAAGGCCATCAGCAGCAGAAGGATCAATTCGAAGAACTTCATTATAACAGGCTATTGTTTCTGCATAATTTCCCTGGTTTAATACAAGAGAACTATCAATTTCCATTTAGAGGCAAAGAAAATAAACAAAAAGGTAGACAAATTATATGACAGTCTCCCATGAAATAAGGGAATATGTAATAACTCAATTTAGAGATGCAAAAGCCCGCCATAGTACTCTACCTGTTGCTTATATATCATAGCCAAGTTGCTGAAGGGTGCAGAGAGTCCTGTAGTAACTGACAAAGTTGCCTTATAGAATGATGCAGCAATGCCCATACAGTTGCTGCATGAAGAAAAGTTTCATTGAGGGACAACCAGAACTATCAGCAGAATGCCATCTAACATTTCTAGAGCTTACCATTCCATGTATATGTTGCCAAGATTTGTCAGAGCTTGTGGATGGCTGGGTTGGAAAGCAAGGCATGACTTGACAAAAAAAAAATATTATAAACAAGTTGCTCAACAAGGCATTAACTATCTTAAAAGAGTAAAAATCATATCAAACAGTTACCCTATAGCAGTTGATAGCCTCTTCCACATGCCCAGTATCTTTGAGAGCATTTCCCTTTTAAGGTGCAACAAAGTCAATCACTAATATTAACCTGGAACACCAGGTAGAAGTGCCACCACATTTTCACATATTGGAACATAAGCAACTTACCAGATTATTATAAGCTTCAACAAAAGTAGAATCACAATTGATAGCTTGCTTGTAATGCAGGATTGCCAAGTCAAGTTGACCTTGTTCGTAGTAGATGCCAGCAAGATTTCCTGCATCGAGTATATCCCCAATGCATAGTTGGCATAATAAACTCTCTTCAGATATAGTTTGCAGCAATGTTATCCACAAAATCAAAAGAGATCAACAGTTCACAATGCAAAAATTAGGAGCTATGACAACAAATGGCACATTTCAATTTACCTCTATAATACACCTGGGGGAGGCATTTATAGAAAGGTGTCAGTTGCACAAGATAATTGTCACAGCAAATTTTTGTATGGTCTAAGGAGCTCACACTGATAAATGATGATATGCTAACTTATACTTTTAGCTTGCGCTTGGCGTACACATTGTCAAGTTGCCAATAAGAAAAAAGAATTAGCACTCTCGGAATTATTCTTTTCCTATGCAACAGTAGCAACTAAGGAAATGACTTCTCCAAGGGCAACATGCCGGCACATGCAGTAAACTGCTAATGGTTCAGGAACACCTGACTGAATAATCATCGGAAATAGACAATGATACTACAGAATGGAGAAAAAGAGACGGTGGTAAAAATTTTGCTCCCTGAACATACAAAATGGGGGTGGGGTGTGGTGGAGTGGGATGGGTAGGGTGGGGTGGGGGAATTAGTAGATAATGGGTAAATAGGTCCATAAGGTGTTCCTGTCCAGCACCCTTCAAGAACAACAATCAAGAAAGTTCTCATGCAGTATTTTTAGTAATGTTCAAAGTGCAACTACTAATCTTGTTGAGATAAATGCTCATCAGATAATATTACCTTGATAACCACCATGACCTCAACAAGAACTGCTAAGACCAGCTTTATCTAGGAAATTAGAAATGAACTGAACATGAGGTTGTAATAGTTTATGTTCACAGCATAATCACAAGAATAGCTGTTTCCTCCTTGCTAGTGTCTTCACTTGTTTCACATAAAACATTTATCCCTTGATCAAAAGTCAGTAAAAGAAAATAAGAATGATTGATTGGCAGGATTTTCTATCCGGCATAGGAGAAGGCATTTGCTTTTTCCTTCATAACAAGCAACTGAGATTCGTTTATGATGCCCCTGGCAAAAATACACAAGAAATAAATCTATGTATCCTTTCTGGTCTCCAAGAAACAGAGTCTATAATTTTTTCCACTGCAAATAAACATGCCATCAACAAATTAAGAGGAGCTAGGAAAATAAATTAGCTTGTTTCATATAACTAGCATACTTTGCACTATGAAGAAGATACTAACCATATGCCATCGCATAAGTTGGGCGTTCCTGTATAGCATGTTGATAGCACAAAATAGCATCTTGTGGCATTCTCAAGGACTGGAAAAGTAAACAGAAAGACCAATAAAGTCTATCTCCAACACCAGAATGTAAAATTGTATGAACAACTAACAAGGACTTACCTTGTAAACATTCCCTAGATTCAAGTAGGCATCTGCAAATTTTGGTTTAAGCTTAACTGCTTCCTGACAAAGAATAGAACCTTAAAGATCTAGATACAAGACACCGTGAATTAGAAACCAAATGTTCCTTGATTTAATTCACATAACAGTAGAACATATCAGAAAGATTATCGGCCAGCCTTTCCCCTTGATTTAGGAGTAACATGCAAAATCTAGAGCTGCATGAATGATTATTATTCCAAACTTTATAATTTACATTCCTGATGCACGTGAACATTTATACAAGGAATGCACGTTAATACCTTTCAGAATCCAGTTCAATCTCTATAAAAACTTCACCAATTATTATCCTTGAAATTTTGAGTTTTATACATATCAAACATGAAGTAATCCTTTACTTTGTTGGTTAAAGAAGATAAAAACGAATGAATCCCATATTTTTTTTAGACGTATATGGTCATGGAAGCCCTCAAGCTCCAAATTTTTCTAATGAAGGCATTACCAGCTAAGCCAGAAAAATCCATCTGTATAAAAGGATGATTCCCTGATGTGTGTAATTTTCAAAAAAAAACAAAAAAATAACTAGTACACCAAAAGAATCCTACACAAGCTCCTGAGAGATAATTGAGGAAATAGAAGGAAGCATTCTTCCAAATAAATTTGCCTGTTCATGATACCATAACCACAATGTTACGTACTTCTCTACCACAGTGGCCAATTGAGGCTCCATGCCAACAGTGAAGATGAAGATTAGCTAATTTTATTGCAAGTATTTTTGTTCATTACTGTCTAGTGTTAACATGAAATCGGTTCACTGTTGACCAAGGTATTAGCAACAGTTATTTTGTATTTAAATTTATTTTTATTACATGTGTTTGATCCAAATAAATAGTCTTGTAGACCAAATATTTAGGAATCAAATGAAGTTATAAGAATTGTAAGTGATGTGTTACATCAAAAAAATAAATAAATAAAGCAAATTTGATCGTGATCAATTTTCTCTTTATTCTCTCGTCTTTTATGCTGTTATAAGAAGATAGCATTCACTTCTTCCCAAGTTGATTGTGTATGATTCTGATCTTTGATGTTCCAAACAAAATGGTATAATCACTCAAGACTCTTTGATACCATGTTGTTAGGAGCAACAATTATTAGAGCCATGTGAAATGATAAATAATGTTATTTGACAAGAGAGCACTCATGTTCTTAGGAGGAATAAAAGAGAAGAAAAAAAAATAAAGGAAACATCTATAGTTAACATAGTTCATAAAAGAGACTGCTTGAGTGATTATGTGACCATGGTTTAAAGTGTCGTGCCGAGACGGGCGAAACGAGACGTCGAAACATCTCGTTTCGCCCGGCGAGGCACTGGCACGACCTCGGCACCAGACCCACGACAGCTGTGATGTGTTGTGCGACCCTGTGACCGCAGCAGAGGGGTCGCTCAACCCCACAACAGCAGCTTCCGCTGCCGTCGTGGAGGCGTCGTGCGACCCTGTGGCTGCTGCAGAGGGGTCGCACAACCACCGCGGTCATGCTAGAGGAGTCATGCGATCCCCGCGGCCCGCGGCAGCACCGAAGTCGCGCGAGCTCGGGAGTGGTGTCAGATTTCAAATTTTTTTAATTAAACTTAGGTTAATTATTTTAATCTAACTCCTAACTATGATAGAGATAATCTAAAGAGACTTTATTAAACCCTAATAAAATTATCTAATTAATTTTATATTTCATTTATTTTAATTTAAAAATTATAATAAAATTTTTATTTATTTATTTATCTATTTCCATATCTTTCCTTTTTTAAAAAGATTATTTTTTATATTGTTTATTTTGTTTGTTTTTTAAATATTTATGTTAAATAATTTATTTTTTAATTAATATATTTTATATTTAAAAAATACTGAAACTATATCGACACGGCACGATACGATACTGAAACCGTATCGTTCCAGTCCAAGACCTCGGCACAGGTCGAAATTTTATGGGCCTTACATATGCATACATATATGGTTAAAATAATTCTATTTAGTTGATTCAAACCGTTTTACCTAACCAAATTGAGTTAAACCTTAAGTTACTCTATTCAGTACTTAATAACTTGTAAATATTAACTTAAACACAAGTTTGGCAAGTGACATACACTTAGATATTAAGTATAGGCATGTCAACGTTATATTTCATGTGTTTTACATGAAATATTTTTCTATGTGGAAGCATAAATTGGATGGGGTTGATTAATATATTTATCATGTATAAGTCTGTCATGTTTATCAATACAAATAATAATTTTATTTTCTTAGTGTTGACCACATCTTCGCCCACATACCACATATGCAATATACAGTGAGTCAACTGGATATTGCTTATACACGCTTTTAAAACTTGGTAATTGAATTTGCTTGATTTCATTATATATACTTATATATTATACACACATATACATATACATAACCAACTCTTATAACTTGATCTAACTCATAACAACTTGGTGTACCAGACTTTTTGTTTGGTCTAGTTCTAGTGAAAATAAATTGTTTCTAATTTATTAGTTCATGGTGGACCAATTAAATATAAAACTAATTAGAATAATGGCAGATTTCTTTGAAGAAAAGCTAAACTATGGTTGAGATAAAATTAAATATTATTTGTTCTTTTTATAGCCCATATGGGGCCTCAATTGATCATTGACATGGTAGAGAACCACATGATCAAGCAAGAAAATAAGAAAAACCTTATAAGGCAACAGGAAAACGAATTAAAATCCCCATATTTCCAAAAAAAAATGATGAAGGAACATGATAAAAAAAAAACAACACAATGTGATTGTTAATGATCACAAGTCTAAATAAATCCTGACAGAAAAGATCATGCATGCCGGGATAAAAATTATCATTTTTTTTAAGGAATAGTGAGTGTTTTACTTACAACATACTAAAGTTGAAAGCTATTTGTCTGAAAACAAATCTTTGGTTTGTCAAAATATGCATTTTCCCAAAAAACTAAGCATACTGCCTAAAGGTTCCAATATTACATTTTTTCCTTTAACAAAATGATAGTTTTCATGTAGAAAAAAGATTGTCTACCTTGAAGGACCGCAATAGGAAAAAAAACAAAAAGAACAAATATACCAAAAATTGGTGGCATGAATTATAAAACAATTAGACAAAAAGTTGTTGCAAGAATTATAATTACAATCAAAACTTAGTTGATGTTGAAATAACATTAACACATAGAGCGAAATTGAAGAAAAATGGAATATAAAGTAAGCAAGAGAAATGGAATGAGTATGGAGCAAGAATATGTATTTGATAGTTTGGTTTATGGAATGGTTTTTAATGGAAGATGTTTCATTCATATTTTATATTTCTAAGTTTGATTTGCAGAGATTATGTAATAATAGAGAAGAAAAGAGACCCCATAAGAACAAAATATTCCTACAACAAAGAGAAAATTTCTAATATTTTTAGAGAGAACTAATCTGATGTCAAAATAACTATTACTTAGGTTGATGAAAGGAATAACTAAATTGAATTAAATAGCAATTTAGTGTGGTTTGATAAGAAGAATAATTAAGCAGAAACAGAAATGAATAATTATTCTACAGAAAGTTGGATTTTAGGTCATTCTTCAGACCAATAATTCGAATTTATCAGGAAACCATGTAAGCACCAATTAGTTCAAGACATAAGTGTGCCCAAAAAACACAATGAAAAAGGCTTTCATAGTGGGAAAGCCTAAATTTCACAGCTTCAATGATAAAACAACACTAACAACACACTGTAATGAACCATTAAGAAACCATCCAACAATAAACAAGAATACATAATGCTAATGCAAAAATATAGGCCACTTACCTTGTAATACAGAAGTGCCCTGTCAAGATCTCCTACCTCCATCAAAAGGCCAGCAAGGTTGGACCAAGCAATTGCAAATGTAGGTTGTACTCGCAAAGCCTCCAAATAACAATTATAAGCCTGCATATGCCCGAGAAAAAATTATGCAACCATCCAGAAAACATAAAAGACAGATGCTTAATTATAAATGTTATAGTCACCAATTTTTTATTTTTCCATTGTAGACTTTAGGCATAATTATATAAAAATCAAGGGGTAATTTGAAATTTTCTAGTCAGACAGCATATGTTAATTTGCCTTGACTGAGATGTGGTTTTGGGTTGCTTTGGAATCAAGTTTATTTGAGTGTAGTCAATATAATTAGTTGACAATATAATTTGTTTATTCTGGCCTAGTTTTGACTTAACCCCCTTATCTCTCTCCTCCTATCTGACCCTTGAATTCCTTTGCATAACCCCTCATGAAACCCTCACACAATCTCCGTAACCCCTCACAAAATCCCCACCCTCACATGAACCCCACATCATATCCTTGCTTAACCCTCAAGGCTAAGAACTTTTTTTTCTCACAAGAGCCAAAATTCCCAAGCCCTAGCCATGTTGCCTTCTTCATATAACCTCCTACAGAAGCCCCCGTCTTCCCTCTATCCTAGTTGAGATCCACTTTTCCATGATCTATTCAACCCCAGCCGAACCTCTATCAACCCCTATTTAGATCTCGAGCCATCCCTCTAAGTCCCGCATGTAAATCCTACAAACCAATGCCACTAAAACATGTGAGCACTGGAAGCCCTAATCATGCCCTTGTTCAAGCATCCCTAGTGCAAGGATTAGGATGTGCCTTCCTTTTCTTCAAGCTCTCTCCGTCTCTATTTGTATTGCCCTAGCATCACCACCCCATGAACCTGATCATTGTGTGATCTTTTGCCCTTTATCTGGTTGTCAAAAGCATAGCAGAACCATATTGTGTCAACATTGAGTACTCACATATTTTCCTTAGCTAGTGAGTTTCCACATTTGGTGAGTAACCAATTTGACATTTTATTCAGACCAAGAACTTTTTGACCGTATCTTGAAGCTGCCCATTATCAATCTTATGAATCTGAATATGATTGATGAGGAAGACTTCTATTCCGGCATCTCTTGTCTCGCTTGGAATTGTAATGATTTCATTGCTGCTTCATTGTTGATGAGACCCCCTTACCTATCTCTTGATTCAGTTTTCAAATTCATAATCGGAGTTTGCTGTTTGTTTGGAGCAGCAGGTATCTTCAAGCCTCTGAGATTGACCAAGTATTGGGTAGATAGATCAAAAAGATCGTCAAGGTAAAGAATGACTCCATGCTTAATATTCATGTATGAACTTTTACGGTGTTGTTTATGCCTTAATTTGAGAGATTTTTGTGTTATTGTTTCATATGATACAATGGGCGTGGTGGAATATTGCAAATTGGAAGTTATTAATGTCATGTTTGTATTTTGTATGGTTCAGCCATTTGAGCATGATTTCATTTAAACTAAATTGTGTTTTAAACTATGCTGTATGAGAGGAAATATCCCTTTTGTAGGAGGGTTTGACCCATGCAGTCCGAATGATTGATGTCACATAAGGGGGTTAGAGTTGGCATAGGAGGTTTCCACCCTTTAATTGTTGATTTTTGGTTTATTGTGCAATATGTATCCCATTGGTGTATCCTTGTAAATCCACCAATTAGAGGAGTTTAGATTCTTTCGGAGCAAGCTAGTGCAATCCAAGTTCTCATTTCAAGTGGGTGTTCTTGTGCTTGAGTAGTTCACATATGCTGTGCATGATTAACCTGATACCATAATTTTGTCAAGATATGCTAAACATGAGATGTTTTCAAAATGGGTATATCAAAAGTATGCTTAATGATGAAATGGGGAATCAAATGATTTTTTTTTTTTGTTTTTTTTGCTTCTTATGAGTGTTTCATGCTTGAGGTTATATTCATACACACAAGGCACACTATAATTGTTTTTAAAAATTACTCCTCATACTATGTCTTTTGTTACTTATCTTTGAGGTACACTGTTTCACAGCAAACTAAACAAGATGAAACCCAGAATGATACTTTGATAGATTTGCATAAGTTACATAAGACCTCAATGAAATAATGTGTTACTTATATCAAAACTAGCAAAAAGATTATGTTGATGTTCTAATCACTTAGGTTTTAGCCCTGTGTTCTGAGCGACATTAATCCATTAGCACATTAAGTGAGACTACAATCCATTTTATATATCAAGAGATGTCCTTGCACAACTCAATGCAAGGAACTTCGCCCTTGCATGTTATGCAGGCAGCCAAGCCGTCCACCCCGACCCAAACTATAACCTAGATGAGAATGTGAACCTAGAGAGAGATCGCGACCAATTGCAGCTGAATCGCAGCCATGATCCGGCCACAATTGCATTGTGAATCATCCCCTGGTCCACAAAAAGTGGACCAGAGGATCCGGTCTCCCTTATATTATGCCTTTGGTTACTTATCTTTGAGGTACATTGTTTCTTATATCTTTTATTAAAAGCAGCCTAAATAAAATGGCATCTTAATGAATACGTTTATTACTTACATTAACCCTCAATGGAATAATGTGTACCAACTTATATCAAAACTAGCAAAAAGATTATGTTGATGTACTCGTCACTTAGGCTTTAGCCCCAAGCTCTCAAGTGAAATTGATCCATTAGCACATTAAGAGGGACTGTGATCCATTTTATACATCAAGATAGATAGATGTCCTCGCACTACTAAATGCAAGGGATTTCACCCTTGCATGTTATGTGTGCTACAACAATACTATTACTTGGTGATTAAAGAGCTTCCATTTTTTATATGAGAGATGTTCAATAAAATGATAAATGACCTTAAATGAGCATTTAAGAGATAAGATGAGCATACTCGAGAGGAACAAAAGAGCAACTAATATAACATAGTGCAAAGAAAATAAGAATTAGTTGACATTATGAGTACTTTCTTTCCTGTATGAGATATTATATCATGTACAATCATTTTTACTACCTTTTGATCTTCTGTTTTCATGCCTCACCTCCTTTGGTGTCTCAGTTCTCGAGGTTGGTTATGGTTATGTTTCAAGTTAGGCTATGCTTAAAGATATCCACAAGTGCAGGAGATGGGTTTGAGTGTCACATTTTTGTTTTTGCACCTTCATTCAATAACGGCATGCATTCTCATTTTATTTCCGTTGCATGAGTCCATTTACATTATGTTACCATGTACTCAAATTAATTAAATTCAATATTTAATTATTTCTTTCATTATTTTTTATATAGATCTTGCTTGTATTACCCTGTGGTGTTGATACTATGATTGATATTGTTGCGAATGAAGAGCTTCTCTCTTAGGTAGAACCCTTCAGATAATGATAAAAATTAATAGACCCCTCACACAAGGCCCCTTCCCACACACAAACACACAACAGCAAGCCTCCTTTGTCCCTCCTCTTGTTCCAACACTGCCGAGCTTTCATTTTCTTCTCTTCACTACAGCAGCAATATTCACCCTAGTTCCTTCTTGGCTTCTTCTCATGTCAATTGCATCAGGAAAAATTCTTTATCTGGGATTTTGTTTAACAAAACCCAAAAAATCAATTTATTCTTGTTTTCTTCACAACCATATGACCTTAAATCCAATAGTATATTGGAACAACTACAAACTTAAAAGTTCCATTTATCTCCTCTAGGTATGAACATTTGGAGTTATTGTTGCCTATTATGGAAAAGAACGATCATCTCACAAAGATACAACTTAACATGGCAAAGTTCAAAAGCACCTAAACAATATGAAACCGACAGTACCTTTCTACTTCTAAAGAAATATAGTACGTTGTTCAATAATTGTAAACTCATAACCAGAAAAACTCCACATATTACATAAAGTATATGATTTCCAATGCAAGAATATTTCGCTGGTCCCCAAGGCAAATGAGATGAATTGAAATGACCTCAACATTCTGAAGCATCAACGTGAAGAATTTTAAGTAGCTAAATACTTGTCCGACCTAAATTCTTCGCAGAATCTACTCACAAATACTTGCAAATGTTGCAGCAGCATCTGAATGAAATGTCTTAACTCGAGTACTTCATGTTACCCTTGGACCCTCAACTATAACTAGGGGTGTTAATTATGGGTTCGGTCGGGTTGAGGCAAAGATTTTATAAAAAAAATCCCATCTGAACTCGCCCTGAACCCGAACACAACTCAAAATCCTAAACCCAAACCCGGATAACCCGACCAACCAATATCTCGATTAAAAAAGTCCTTTTTTAACTATTTTTTTTATAATTCTTCATTTTTATCACATACTTCATCATTATCATACTAACTTTGATATTGATATATATGTAAAAGCATCTTAATATTCAAAATAAAATTTAATTTAATCCAAAAAAAATCCACTAAACCCTAAATCCAAATCAATCCGGATCAACTCGACCCAATCCTAACACAATCCGAAAACCCCTCAATCCGAATCCAACCCGAACCCAAAAATCCCCAATCCGAACTCAATATTTTTCAGTCGACTTGGATCAGGTTGGCGAGTCAGATTTATTTTTAACACCGCTAACTATAACCTCGCCATCTCAACATCAAGCAGTAGCTCATGCAGTTGCCAAGGCCATGGAGGTGGAGGGTGTGGATATAGTTCATATCTATGGTGTTCAGTATGGTTGCACCAACCATCAATTGGATGATTGCTGGGATAAATTTAAACAACCACCTAAGTCACAAGTGACTACACAAATCAACACCACACCATCTTTTGTCTCTGCACAAGCATGTGTAGCAGCGGCTATACCTAGCTAAATATGACAAATTCAGGCATAACTATAAACTCCACTTCATCAATGTTTGCTTAAAAAAAATTATACTATGCAGCTACTTAATTTGGATGCATTTTCTAATATAACAATAACAACCAAGTCTTATCCTACTAGGTAAGATAGACAACATGAATCCTTCTACACCATTCGGCTCTATCCTCTACTATAATATCATCTATACTTAAATAAATTTTATCTTATTTTATTTTTGCTAACCAAATTTTTTTAATCTTATGCGTATTTGTCATAATTTCACATCGTCTAACTGGAGCATTTATTGGTCAATTACATATTTATACGATCTTAAACGTGTCTCAAAGTTTTCCTTCAATAGATGTAATTCCGACTTTCTCTCTAATGCTTTCATTTTTTCGTATTCTGCCTATCCTCATATGTTCACACATCCACCTAAATATCCTTATTTCTAAACTCTCATCTGCTACTCATGTGCTCGAGTTATAACTCAACATTCAGCATTATATAACACAGCAAGTCTAACCGCCGTTTTGTAGAAGTTCCAACTTTTAGAAGTACTTTACGATCACATAAAACACCCGACGCTCTCCTCTATTTCAACCATCCTGCTTGTATTCTGTGCAAGGCATCTCTCAATCCTTTTATGATCATAAATACTTAAAGCTCTCAATTATAGACAACTCGACAACTCGTCATCTCCTATCTTAACATTTGTTCATTACGTCTAATATTGCTAAACTTAAATTCCATATATTTTATCTTTACTCTACAAAGCCTAAAACATTTCACTTCTAGTCTGTCAAGATTCTAATTTAACATTTACTTTTTCACATGTCTCATCTACTAAAACAATATGATCTACAAACATGCACCACGGTGCTGTATTTTGGATGTGCCTAGTGAGTTGATCGATAATTAATATAAAAAGATAGTCACTTAGAGTTGATCTTGATATAACGCTATCTTTATTGAAAATACTTGATAAGGCTAAACCACAATTTAAATCTTACTTGTCAATTATAAATCGAAATGCTAGAAACTAAGTTCAAACATGAGTTCCTAAATCAAACTGACCAAACCAATATTAGATCCCCAAAGGTCAAATACATTACCTAGATAGACCATATAGAATTAGATAAATTTGCACATTTGTTTGATTTACAGCTTTTCTTGCATGCTTATTTTTCTACTTAAATTAGAACGGTTAGATAAGGACTTAGGCTTATTTAACACTTGCTCAAACTAGTATCAGGGTGGGGCGATATGAAAGTACATTAAGGAAGATTGGTCTAGGAAGACGGTGTATCCTACTTGGTCTACTTAGCTAAATAGAACTAACCTAAGCTATCTCGACACATCCTAGACTAGTTAGACCAAGGTTTCACAAGAAGAAAGCTAAGTGTATAATTTCTTAAAAAAGCTTTATCTAAAAGTGATCGTTGCTCTGATAACTAGCCTCGTCTCATCCTATAAGATAATTCTTGAAATGTGTACTTAATTGACCAATTGCTAAACCTAAATTTAACGCAAATGTCAATTAATAAAGATAAAATTAAAAACCATCACATAAAACCTATAAGGTTCCCCATTTAACATCTATGAAAGAGTGAGATATCAAGAACTAATTTAAAATGAGTTTAATCAATCCAAAATCCAACTTAAATAAATCTTAATCAATTAAACCTTAATCAATCTTAATCAATTAAACCTTAATCAATCTTAATCAATTAAACCTTAATCAAGCTTAAACATAAATTTAATTAAACCTAAATTAAAATTAATAATAAACTTAACCGAACCTAAACTTATCTAACCTAATTAAGCTTACTCAATAATTACAACTTAAATCCAAATTCAAACTTAATTAAAAATTCTAGTAGTGAAAATAATTCTTAAGATAAACTTAATTAATCAAATTAATTTAATTAAACCTAATTAAGAAATTTAATTAAGGCAACCTAATTAATCAATTTAATTAATTCAACCAAATTAACTATTATAATTAAAATTTAATTAATATAATTCAATTAAAACTTAATCGAACTCATTTATTTAATCACACTTAATTAATCTTAACCTAACTAATTAAAATCTATCATAATTAATTCAAAATTTAATAAATTTAATTTTAATTAACCTAAAATTCATTTAATTAATCTGATTGAATCCATTTAAAAATAATTAATTGTATTAATCCAAATATTCAATCCTAAATCAAACTTAACTAAACTAACTTGACTTTAAATTAAAGTCTTAATTTAGCCTAAACTTAATTAAAACTTAATTTAACTTAAATTTTAAACATAATTAATAATACTAATCTAAATAACCTAAATCCAATTAATTTATTTAAAAATTAATTGATCGAATTAATTCAATTAAAACTTAATTAATAAAATTCATTTAATTAATCTAACTTAATCTAATTAAAACCAATTTAATAATTAAATCTAAACTAATTAATAACCTACTTAATTAATGCAAATCAATTCAAACTTTACCTTGATTAATATAAATGCTAACTAAATATAATTCAAAATTCAATTAACCAAATTAAATCATAATTGATAATCAACTAACAACAAAAATTAGACATTTTTTTAAGATAATAGACAACTTATTATTAAAATAACACATGCTTAGAGCATAAGTGGACAATTAACTTTGCTTAAATCTTTCTTACATATGATTGTTAAAATTTAAACTTGCTTTTTAGATTGAGAAAATTTGAAAATTTTATTGTGGCTTTTAAACAATGTTGAAAAAGAAAATTTTTGGTGCTTGAATTTTTTTTAAATTAACTAGTCTTAAAAAAGTTGACATTTTGGAAAAGATTTTGCAAAAAAGTCCTATTTTTACCTAGACAACTTTTCAAATGCATTTTTTTTTGTTGTTGTGAAAAAAGTGTTTCACAATTTGCCTATGATATGTTTAAAAAAATGTCTAGATTAAAATGTTTTAAAAAGATCTTCAAAATATGTCTATCTTTAAATGTCTTTCAAAAAATATTCTTTCAATGTGTGTTTATTTTGCCGTATTTTTCAAAAAGGAAATGACTATAGTAAAATAATTTTTAAAAGGAAGTTTTCCAAAAATGCCTGTGTTTTTCAAATAAGTGCATATTGAAAATTATCTTTCAAAAAATATCTATCTTGATTTTCAAAATGTATTTTTTCCCTTAATAAAGTTTTTTTTATATAGGTTAAAAAGGGAGAAATAATAGGTTAAAAGTTAATATTTTAGAAAGAATATGTAAATTTTCAAGATAGATGGATTTTCAAAATATGCATGCATTCAAAATCGTCAAGGGAGAGTTTTTATTAAGGGAAGCATATTTGAAAATTCTATACTTCGAAAATAAATTTAGAAAATACTATTAACACTTGGAAAAGATTTTTAAATTTTTTGTGTGTTAAGTGTGTTTCAAAATAGTGTGTTTTACTTAACTTTAAATCAAACAGTCATAAATCAAAAATGGAGAGATTTTTAGTACCAAAAGCACCAGCTAATCAAACCTGTGTTTTGAAATTGACAAAGGTTCAAAGTTAAGCGTTATTATGATCTAAATGAGCTTAACTAAGTGTTTAGGAAAGTCTTAGTTGAAACTAGGTAAAGAATCCTAATCGAGTGGAAGTCCTAGTCGAGTGAATTGACAAGGAAGTCTTAGCAAATCGAGCACATTGGGCAAAAGTCCTAGGGGTCGAGGACACTAGGTGGGAAGCTCTAGGTCACGGACACTAGGTAGAAGTTTAGGCGGATCGAGAATCGTACGTCTAACAAGAAGTCTCGAAGATTAATATGCTGAGCAAAAGTCAAAACAGGTCAAGAGAATCAGATGTTTAAAAATAGGTAAACTCACCTGAGATAAGTGGGTGAGGATGTGTTCTTCGCGAAAAAACAATAAGCGTCAGTCTAACCAAGATTTCCCTGGAAACCCAAAAGTCAAGGCCACAGTCCAAATTGGACTAATTCTTTTGCGCTAAATATTATTATTTTCTATGCTACCTTTGTGATGTAGATAAGAAACTGGACTGAGGGAATTCCAGACGACGTCCGAGCAACTAGAAAGGATCCAAATGCACGGAATACCCCGAACCCAACTACGCATGCAACAAAGCTGGGTCACTCTAGTTGGCTGGCACAGACTCCAAGCGCTTGGAAGGGATAGAGCCGACTAAGATAAAGCTTCGCCAAGGTGCAGCCACATCAGTGGTCTAAGCGCCCGAAAGGGATCCATGCAATCGGAGGTGGATAATCACCAACGGAGTCAGATCGAATCGACTCCGGATGCCCGAAAGGGATCAAATCGCCCGAAATGCCTTATAGGAGAAGGCTTCAACTAGTAGCTCAGTACACCTAACTTTACGACTTCCACACTCGCATGTTATTCTGAAAACTCTACGACGCCAAAACGCTACTCCGACAACCCTCAAGCTACTACTCTAATTTATCGGCATTTTTATTTATTTTTCATTTATTCAAAGTTTTGTAACCACCGAGTTTTTAGTGAATTGTCCAACCAAAGCACTTAGCGAGTACGAGCTTTTGTCGAACTGTGAACCAAGAAAAAGAAATCGTGTTAGCTTATTTTTCTCTCTTTATTTCCTTTGCATATTCTCGAGTGTTTTTGAAAAGGTAAAAAAGTGAAACACGCTATTCACCCTCTTCTAGCACTTACTCCGATCCTACAATTAATCCATCTGAAGTCTTTAGTCTGGTTGTTACATCCTCATACATATTCTCAATTAGTTCAAAATATACTACACTAACACTTCTCTTTTTCGAAAATTCTCTATATAATTTCTCTTGGAACTCTATTATAAACTTTTTCTAAGTCAATGAATACCATGTGTAGATCTTACTTTTACTCCCGATACTTTTCAATTAGTTGCTTATGAACTCAAATTGATTTTTGATCACCGTGATCTCCTTCCTTAATCTTTTTTCTATTATTCTTTACTAAAATTTATGATATGACTCATAAGTTTAATACCCCTATAATTTGCATAATTTATGACTCAATGAGTTTATATAAGGAATTAGAGTACTTACCCTCCATTGATCAGGTATTTTTTTTCGTTTTTAATATCATGTTAAATAATTTTACAAGTCATTAAATACATATTTCTCTGGCTAGTTCCATACCTCTATCGGCATAGCATCTGATCCAACAGCTTTTCCATTTTGCATTCAATTTAAAGTTTATTCTATTTCTGAAGTTTAAATTCTACAATAAAAACTTAAAACCTACTTAAATTGTCTAAGTTAAGTTGGTCACCTAAATTTTCATTAAAAAATTGATGAAAATACCTCTTCCACCACTTTTTTTATTTCGTCATAATTTTCTAGTACCATGTTACATTTATCTTTACTACATCTTATTTAGATAAGATCTCTTTCTCTCACTTTCACTATTTTATAAATGTCTCTTTCCCCTTCTTTTGTATCCAACTTTCGATCTAACCATTTAAAAGTTTCATTATTTGTTTCATTAATTATTTTCTTAGCTTCTTTCTTTACTATTGTATATTTTTTTAAAGTTTGCTCAGTCTTACAAATATATAATTCCTTATAGGTTGTTCATGTTTCCTTCACTTTCTCCTGTATTTTCTCTTTCCACCACCAAGATTCCTTACTTAGTGATGCATGCCCCTTTGACTCACCGAGTACACTCTTGGCTACTATTTTCAACTTCGATATCATCTTATCCCATATCGTATTAGTATTAGAATCACTATACATTTTACCTAATACTTATACTCCTACCTTCCACTTAAGTATATTTTGTTTTCCATCGTTTAACTTCCACCACTTAATTTTAGGAGTCGTGTATATTCTTTTTATTAATACTATGATTGGGGCGTATATCCAACACTACTAACCTATGTTGGGTAGTTAAATTTTCTCTAGGGTTGATATTACAATCTTTACAAATCTCTTATCTCTCTTTCTAACTATAAGAAAGTCAATTTGTGATTTATTATTCTCACTTTTGAAAGTAATTAAGTGTTCTTTTTTCTTAAAAAATATATTAGCAAATATAAGGACATATACTATCGCAAAATCCAATATAATTTTCCTTCTTCATTTCTTGTTCCAAACCCTTAACCGCTATGCACCCTTATATTCTTCATTTTTCACTCCGACGTGTTCATTATATCATCTCTTATTAAAATCATTTCATTTGACAAAATGTTTTGTAATACTTCATCTAGGTTGTTCCAAAACCTTAATTTGGTATCTTCATCTAATCCTACTTGAGGTGCATATATGCTAATTACATTCATAATTACTTTTATGACTGCTATTTTGAGAGTAATAATTCTATCCTCCTTTCTAACTACTGCTACACCTACATCCTTTAACAAACTATCTATAAAAATACTCACTCCATTTCTTGTTTTACTCTTTCTAGTGGACCATAACTTACAACACGAGTTCTCTATCATCTTTGCCTTCTCGCCTATCCATGTTGTCTCTTATACACACAAAATACTAATTTTTCTCCTAATCATCGTATCTATTACCTCCATTGTTTTATAGGGTTCTTATATTTCATGTTCCAAATCTTAAATTATTAGTTTTCTTATAATATTTATTCTTCACCTATGGTGTGAGAACTCTTGCATATTTAACACTACACTCAAGTTCTTATGGAGACGTAACGGTCCTTGCCAATATATTCCAGTAGGACCATCCAACACGAACTCTTGCATATTTATCACTACACTCGAGTTCTGAAAATGTAACAATCCTTAACGAGACAGTACAGTCAGACTCTACAAACACCCGAGTTCCGGAGATATAACGGTCCTTAACGAAACATTACAGTCGGACCTGCAAAGTGTTCCTTCCTGGGAAGGACCTAGCATTAACACTATAGTTTAATAGACTCATTCATTAAATATTTGTTATAGTTTAACAAATATTTATCATAGTTTAATATTGGCTGACAACCTAACACAACCCTCCTCCTTTATCTAGGCTTGGGACCGACCATAATTGGTTTGTCAGGGGTGGAATTCTAAATACATCTTCCAATATCATAGGTAATTGCAAATGTCTTCCACTCTTAACCTTTCCTCCCTGCCACTAATCTTTATTGCCAATGGTTCACCGAATCCTATCAAAGGACACAATTCATCACATACCTTCTCATTATCCTTAGCAAAATTCCTTTATGTTCTAAGTTTCCAGGATCTTGTTATCCATTAACACTAGCAAAATCCTACCCATTGCATTTCTTACACAAAAGTTATTTATAATGCATGACAATGCAGGTTGACCCTTGTTGATTTTTTTTCAGGTTTGAGAAAACCAAAGCCTACTTCTGATTAATAACTAAATGTCTCCCAATTGTCAAGGACAAGCATTCCTGTAGACAGGAATGCTCTTTGAATCTTTACACTTTCTGGATCACTAAAATTAGCAATGATTTAAAAGTCGTCATTCCATGAAATGGGCAAGAGCTGCAGGACTTACATTTTCTGGATCACTGAAATTTATAATTATTTGCTCATCATTATTCCATGAAAAGAGCAGGAGTCGAAGAATTTGAGCTAAATCATCAATTAACTTGTTATGACAGCATCACAATCTCTTAATCTTCTGATTACTTGTCCAGTTTAGATTGTGGTAGGCCAACGAGTATAACATGGCTTAATTTACTTCAATCAATTAGGTTAAATTCTATGAAAGCCCAGTGCATGTATCAAATCCAGTAAGTTCAGACCATATCAAAAAGTGTACATACACATTAAGGGACTAAATTATCTTGCTTGATCCTGGAGACAAAAATGCAAATATTGAGTTAAACAATGGATGTTAAGAACTTGGTCAACATGATTGCTATTGCAGATATACCAGACTGACCCAATGGTTGTTATTGTCAATTAATATTCCAGCCAATCAAACACTATAACCATATCTCTTAAAGCATTTTTTTCTACCCCAAATGCCTTCCTATGTGGATAGGCATTCCAGTAAAGCTACAACAGATCCTTCAAAGGTTATTTTAGTATAAGCTAAGATCACAAACATCTCAGTATTTTCCAAATCAACTAAGAAAATAGGTGCCATGGCATTGGACATTTATATTCAGACAAAGAGGTGAAGAATAGGTAATAGCAAGCATATGATAGAATGTAGAATGAAGAGAAGTTGAATTGCAATTGAAAAAACCTATTGAATTAACGAAATAAACATATAATAATCTAGTACCTTGAAATAGCAAATCAATTGGGTATGTAAATGCAAGTAACTAACCTCTTGATACAAGCCTTGTGCCTTCATCAAATTTCCCAGATTGCTATGGGCATCAACCTAATTTGCCAAGAATTCTTACGTTCATTCCATTATACATAACATCTGAACAGAGCTATAAGATATCTGTTACCAATCGAGGATTTAAAGCAAGAGCATGGCGGCAACACTGAGCTGCATCGTTCAGTCTTCCTATTCTGGTGTATGCACTAGCTAAGTTTGACCATGCATCAGCGAAATTTGGTCGCAACTGCAAATGGAAATCATAGTGCACATAGATCGCATCAAACAGATGGATGTAAAATAGAAATAATTTTTCTATTGGATAAAAATCAAATGCTCCCTAATTACGAAAGCTAGCTGCACCTATGATGCAGGTGTTGACTCAATTTTAGAAACTGCATATACGCTGACAATCTGATGTCAATCTTCAAGTATCAAAAGGTAAAATTGTTAATTTATATAGTAGCTGAAGAGCCAAGATCTGCCTTCTCAAAAAGAGAATAACAAAACAGAGATATATAAATAGCCTACATTATAATAGGATACAGAATCCTCTTGCTCATTCATATATGAAACTACTATGACTTCAAATTTTTCTGATGTTAACAGTTTCTATGATCATGATAGGAATGATATAAACTGGTATCAGAACAAAAGATGTGAGACTATGACATTTGCAATTTAATGGTTAGTTGAGAGTCAAGAAAGACCATAAATGGGAGTTACATCTTGTACTTTTCTCAACCCTACAGAATGGTCAAAACTCTTACTCCCTACACACGTCGCCCGGGTCTTGGGAAGCATCCGTGCACGTGCGAATGGTCGGTGAGCGCCCATCATGCTAGCCTCCGTCGTGCGAGACTCCGTCATGCGAGCCTCCGACGGAAGCAGAAACGTGATTTAGGTTTTTTTTTTTTAACTTAAGATTTAATCGAAAACTTTAGATTAATAATTTTAATAACTTCCATCTATGAATGAGATAATTAAAATAGACATAATTAAAGCCTAAGTTACACTGCACACCCTATCCACATCTAAAAAAATTCAGTTTGAGATTTTTTTTTTGCTTAATATTATAACTTAACTCCTAAACTCTAAAGGCAAAACCTTAAATAGTGTACCAATAGGCCAAAACAAATAATCAAAAAAATCACAAAAACATAAAAATGAAATGCACTTGATCAGGTCACATAACTATATTGTAATTTAATAATTAATATTTATATTTTTTAAAAAAATAATATTTAGATTAAATTGTTGTTCTAACTTAATTTTTAATCTTTTATTTGATTCTTGAAGATTAATAGCAGAAATGAGAAACAACCGAAGGTGGAATTGAAACGGAAGTCTAGTGATATTGTTTGGAATTATGGGATATTGTATTGCATAGAAAAAGGAGATTGTATCACATGCAAATTATGTAAAAGGCTTTAAGGGAGGAGTTTATCTGATGAAGCATCATATTGCGGATACTATAGGACAAGCCTAAAACATCTGATGAAAACAAAATAAAGGAGTAAGAGCTTATCTTGACAATAACAAGAATAAAAAGCGAACAATGGTGGAAGAATTAAAAGAAGAGGGTGAGCGCAAATATAGGTATTGACGTAGAGGATGAAAATTATAAGTGGAGGGAGGTTCTTCTAAAAAAAGTCAAAGCGCCTCGGGCCTATTGAAAGTGGGCATCTACAATCAATCCAACAAGGGCAAGATAACAAAACATAAATGATGCATTAAAGTTAAAGTTTACAAATGATCTGCATAAGTACCTTGCAATATGGATTTATGCAGTGGGGATTCTTTTTTATGCAATTGACAATAAGGCTTTAGACAATTTGTAGAGGTGGTTGGTGGTTGGTGGTTGGTGGTTGGTCAATTCGATCCGAGCTACAAACCTCCAAGTCAATATCTTCTAAGCAAGCCACTTTTGAAACTGGAAGTTGAGAGAATCAAATTATCTCTCAAAAAGCATAAAGAAGAGTAGATGAAAAATGGATGTTCAATTATGACCGATACATGGACGGATCACAAGAGGAGAAGCATTATGAATTTATGTGTTAATTGCAAACTAAATACTTCATTCTTTGGTTCTATTAAAGAATCCATGAAGGCACACACTAGAACTTAACTCTTTGAGTTTGTGGGAAAATATATCAATGAAATTGGCCCTCAACATGTGGTTCAAGTAGACGGACAATGTGATAAAAATATGGCGGCTGCAGAATTATTTAAGGTTACACAACCTCAAATTTTTTGAACCTCTTGTGTGACTCATACAATCAACCTCATACTGAAGCAATTGGAAAGCTACTCAAGTTTAGTGGAATACTTGAAAAGCAAAGGCTCTAACAATATTCATTTATGCATATCATAGACCTTTGGTTATTATGAGGAGATATACCAAAAAGAGGGATGAGGGATACTGTGAGGCCCGAAGTGACTAGATTTGCTACTTCATTTTTGACATTGGAAAGTCTACAAGAAAGATTTTACATCTGAGGAATAGAGCAACACAAAATTAAGTAGTGTGAAGGGGCAAGCGGCGGAGGCGATGAAAAAGAGTATCTCTTTTTGGGATGGTGTTTCTTTGGTTTTGAATGTTTTCACCCCTTTAGTAAAAGTTTTACACCTTGTTGACGATGACAAAAAGCCCTCAATGGTTTTTTTATTGGGTGCACTTAAACAAGCCAAGGAAAAGATTATAAAGACTTTAAAAAAGGAAGAAAATGTCATTCCTATTTTGAAGATTATTGATGAGAAGTCTAAGGGTATATTTGAGTTCTTTGCATTATACCGCTTACTTATTGAATCCGATTTTTTACTTCAAAGATCTAAGCATACAAAATGACGCCAATGTTATGAATGGGTTCTTAAATTGCGTTGAGAGAATTTTTTCCACCAGCGAGGACATACAATCTACCATTTCTAATGATGAATTGTTGAAGTATACGAGTAAATTCAAAAACTTTGGAAGAAAAATGGTGGTCACGGCATATGAGAAAGTGGATGTGTACCATGACTTTGGCCCAGGTACATCTCTTTCCTTTATTTCTATTCACTAACATACATGTCTCTTTACTTATTTTTGGATTTATTATTTTTTTACTTCTTTACTTTTTTAAGTTGGACAGTGGTCTATTTATGGTGGTGACACTCCAAACTTACAAAAAATGGCAATGTCATTTCTCTTCATTGGGGTGTGAAATAAATTGGAGTCAATTTGAAGGGATAAATTGTAATTCAAAAATTATGTTATCTATTCTTTCTTTTTATTATTTTTTCATAATTTTCTAATTGTTTAGACACATACTAAGAAGAGAAATAGGCTTGAGACATTAAGATTGAATAACCTTCTATATGTCAAATTTAGCGTCAATCTTATGAAGAAAAAGAGTAAAAGAGAAATGGATAGAGACTTGCTTATATCCTCTCAAGCTAGTGAAGCTCAAGGTTGGCTTGTTGATGATGGTGATGAAGATGAGATCGAGCTGGGTTCAGGACTTGGAGAATGGTGGCAGAGGCCTCGGGCGCAAATAAAATGCTACAACCAAGGAGGAGAGCAAGAAACATCCCCATTAGAGAACTTGACGAGGATTTAGATACATCGGAGGAGGAGAATGAATAAGATGTTGATTTTGAGTCTGATGATGAGAGGATCATAGATGCAGTTGATGGTGCATGTGTAGATGATTTAGAAGATTAGTTATGTTTAGTCTAGTACTAGTTGACTTTTGCCATGTTAAATTGAAGCTTTGAATTTTAAACTTAAACTTTTGGTATAAGTAATGATATTACTTTTTTATTATTAATACGATGATGAATGTTTATTAATTATCTTGTTAGTAACATTTATATATTTATTTGTATCTTATATAAATTGTATTATATTGTAGGAACTTATTTATGCATAAACATCATAAAAAATGACCATGTAGGAAGCTTTTTTATTGTAGGAACCCTAAAAAAATTCAATCGCCGAGGCGATCACGAACCACCACCCGGCCACCGCCTACCGCTTTTTACAACACTAACTAAATTACAAGGTAAGGAAACACAACTAGACTTTAAAAGGTGAATTGGGACCCGTGAAGCTACAAGTTACACTCACATATTTAGTGAAAATACTGTGAGGCTGTCAAGCTAAGAGACAGAAGCCAGAAAAATAGCCAACAAGTAAGAATATAGTAGAAGTCTCAGCGGAGGAAACAAACCTTGAGGGCAGTTTGATAAAGTTGTATAGCGAGATTAATGTCACCCTTTTCCTGTGTCAACATTATCTATATCATTTCTAAGTTGAGATATTTCATGCACATAGATCTAGGCTAGAACAACAAGAATCAGATACTACAGAAAAATAGAGAAATAAATCTTGCCAACTGTCAGTTTCAGTAATAAGAATTTTTTACCTTCCAAGCATTTGCCATGTTACCATAACATTCTGGAAAATGAGGATCGATTGCAAGAGCCTCTTGATTCTTTGCAATACATGCATCAAAATCTTGCAACTAAAGTGAGACAACAAGTCTCATAATCAGACAATAAAACCAAAGAACAAGATTCTGACACAAACTACGAGAAGGATCAAAAAGTCAAGTATAAAGTAGTAAACACGGTGTGATAAGGAAAAAGTTATGCGTATTTGAGAAGAATGAACTGTAAGACCTGATAGTATATTGCACCGAGAAGGAGAAGATTGTCAGTTCGTTTTGGATTTTTTATATAAACGTCGTTGCTGTACTCCAATGCCTTATTGTAGTTTCCAGCTTTGTAGTTCTCGTGAGAAAGATTCAAGTGGATGTCCTCGTCGCCTAAACCATCAGATTGAATCATAAATAAATAGTCGTGATCTAGTCAAGCATTTTAATTCATTACCATAGAAAAAAAAAGAGAGAGAAAAGGAGCTTTAAAAAGGCATAAATTTAAATACTTCCGTCAGTTTTAATTGACAAAAAAAAAGTTTACAAACAGGATCAGAACAAAAGGAGAGAATACAAACCTTCGATCGGCTTTGTGATCAAGGTCTTGATGTCGGCCGAACTATCAAGCAACTGCAGAGCGAACGGCGTCTCTGCATCGCTGGCCCCTAGTGCGTGGAACCCTGATCCGCCAGGCACGCTCACCCCAAACAGTTGTTGCAGCTGCGGCAGCGACTGCAGCTTATGCAGCGGCTGGGGCTGCCGCGCGTCACCCTGCAGCGAGAGCATCAGCGCAGCAAGAGCCTAGAATCCGCCCAACGATCGCGGAAAAGGAACGCCGAGCGAGGGAGATTGGAGATCCAGACGGAGCCCAGCGCGATCAGGGAAGGAAAGGCGGATCGAATCTAAGAGTGACGGGAAAACCCTAACGCCAGATTCTTCCTCTCTGCGACGCGCTAGGGCTTTCCCTTCCTTCGCTTTTACCATTCCGCGCTTCCACGGTCGCTGCTAAAAAGGGCAAGTTCTCCGTGGCAGTGTACTACTAATGGGACTGCCGCATTATGAGAGATCATAGCCTCCGTCCACGCGTCACTTGGATGACACGATGAACGGCGGAGAATTGTCTAGTAGGACAATCATTGCGAGGCGCATGATAAATATTTTAAAAGTGCCCTGAATTTTAAACATTTTATATTTTAACTTAAATGACATCTAACCTATAAACCTTATAAAATAAAATAAGTAAATACTAACATTGCTCGAGTTTTTAAAACATGCTAGTTCGAATATATTAAACACATATAGAAGATTTAATTTAAATTCTTTACTTAAAAATAAAATGTAAAATTAAATTAGAACCTGATTGCATTAATATTTAATTATTAATCTTTACAATGATAGAATATTTTATTCTATATTTTGTTCGGTTGCATATTATTTATACTCTACGAGCATCCGAGTTTCTTAAGCTGATTTTTTTGGGGAAAAAAATGAGTAGGACACGTGAAATATTGGAGAAATGAATGAGATTTTTTTTATGTGCCATTGGTAGTGGAAAAATGAAATTTTTTATAGTCTTTTTAAGATCATGATTTAAATTTTCTATTAAACATAAAATAATACAATATTAGGCTTATTTTTATAATAATTTTTAAAAAATTTATAAATAATAATTACACTATAGCAAAGGGACAATATATATATGCAATATTTATATGTCACACTTGTGTGTGTATATATTTAATTACAATCTAAAATATATTTAACTCAAAAGTCACTATTAATTATTTTAAATATATATATGGTATTGATTTAAGAGTTAATTTAATGGGTTAAATTTACTATTTACGTTTTAGAATAAAGATCTTTTAGAAATAATATACAAGTTTTTTTTTCAAAATAGTAAATATTTTTCAAAAAAAATAATCTAGAATTACCTTAACAAAAATTAATAAAAACAATTAACTTAAAATGCACATTAGAGAAATTTTGAGGCAAAAAAAGTGCCAAATACATTGAATTTTATAAAATACACTAAGAGTTAACTTATATAATAATAAATTATATGGAAAATTTTATACAAAGTGTTAAAGTAGAAATTAAAAGAAAGTTTAATATAAATAAAAGATTATTAAAAAATGAAAGATTTAATGTGGCTCAAACCGGAGTCAATCTAGTTGAATTTTGGCTGAACCATTCGACCCAATGCGAATTGCTCCGGTTCGATCAATTAGGAAAAAGGATTTCAATGGAGAACCTAAATCCCTAGCTTTCGCAATTCGCATTTTGTTTTCTCCCGCGCGATCTCTCTTCCCCCTTTCCCTCCCGCAGGTCGCATCCGTCGCCGCCGCTCGCAGCTCGCCTCTCGGTTGTATCCCACCGAACCAAGTGCAACCCGCGGGCCATCCGTTCGTCCTCAGCGTGCTGACTGCGCAGCCTTCATCCCGTGGTATCGCCGGCACCAGCCTGTCGCCGCCATCGCCTGCATCCCTCTTCCGGAAATACTGTAACCGCAGCACCACCTTGTCTTTCCTTCCTTCTTCCTCCTTAGTGGAATCTTAACTTATTTACTCATCTCCGACAGCACCTCCTCCTCCTCCCCCTGTTCCATTTCTCGAGAGCAAGCAACTACCCTAGCCCTATTCTGCTTTTTATCTTGCGTCCCATTGTTTAGTTTCTGTTCTTCTCCGGCAGATTTATGTGAGCGAGGGTCATTGAAGGCAGCAAGGAGGTTCTGTTCTCCTTCCCTAACGGCATAATCAGTGTTGTATGGTCGAATTGCAGCTGTTCTGTCAATTAAAAATTCGTAGATTCTTCTCTCTTCTTTAGATCAGGTGTAGTCGTACGTGCAGCTTTTGATGAACAGGTAGACGCAGCCCCTTCAGATTATCTATGATCCACACACACACACATATTTGTTAGGATCATAGAAAGTGTAGTTCATTTTTTTGTTAATTAGGGAATAAGCTTGACAATTCATCAATGTTTGTAGCAGAGTAAGGCAATAACTTTGTTTCTTAGACTCAGCATAGAAGATGCCTGATTATTATGACATGGACGATATCATCATGGAGGATCAGGTTAGCGGTTATCATTGCTTGATTTCATCATGACACACAAGGTCATCTATGCTAATATTTGGTATTGAAATGTCGGTTTTACAGCATATTCAAGTTATTTTTCAAGTTGGAGCTAATGGTGTTGGTTTGCTAGATCCAGGTTCAGAAAATAACAGTGTATGACATTTATTTCACCGTGATCAAGGCAGGTCATTTTTTTTATTCTATGCCTGAAATGTGTCTCTCTGTTTATTATCTAGGTAGAGAAGGGCGCTAAAGTAGAACTTCCTTTTTGGCTTGCTCATGAATTGCAATTGAGGCAAGCAGTATCAATCTATCTTCCAGCCTGCTTCAGCCAAAAGTAAGTTTTTTTAATCTTTTGAATAATGTTTGCCTAAAGTAGATACTTACTGACTTAGCTGATATGAAGTTCAGGATTTTCTAATAGTTTTGTTGGAGATTTTAATCATGAGAACTTTTAAAATTCCCAAATTGATTTACCTTTTTTTAAGCCAAATTTTCAAAAGTCTGACTTTGTTTTGTTACTGAAATAACTTTTAAATTAAAGAAAACCAATCTTGGATCAAAGGAAATAAGTTATGATTCCATTCTCAAGTTATGATTCAACCATTCTCTTGCAGCATTCACCCAAGAGAATTCTCTTTATTGGTGTCATGGATCTATAAATAAAATTTAAAAATCTTAATCAATAGTAGTGGAAAGCCTCTACTTTCCTATTTTATTTTCTTTCTCATTATGAGTTGCAAATTTATATGTTGCACTTTTGCTGCTTGTTTATTGAAGAGACTCAGACATCTATCCTCACTGCCATGCAAGCAGTAGGGGAGCAGCACTAGTTGTGTTTGTAGGTAAAAGCCACACAAAGGTTCAATCTTCACTTTGGGAGTAGAGTTTCACTCTCGCTTTGAGTTCCTTCTTAATTTATTTAATTATGTATTTTATCAAATTTGATTGTGCAAATTTGTTATATTGTTCAATATGTGTTACAAATCTAAAATTGAAATCTCTTGACAATGGATAGTCCAAATTTATCCCCGGACAAGTCTGACTTCTAAAACTCTTGCCGCTGAATTATGGATGTTTTTCAGCAAGATAATTATCATGAATTTATGTTCTATAAGACAACTTTAATATATAGATGTATGTACTAATCATTTCTTAATTTTGGGCTTTTATGAATAATGTTAATGGATACAAGACTCTTTACGAAGTTTTTTGCTTGATCAAATGCTGAATAGTTTTTCTTTGCTCATGTGGATTTATGAAATTGTGCTACTATCTAATATAATGACGGTTTAATCTGTATTCATTCCATTGTTGCAATTATCTTTTCCATGTGCTGAAACAGGACTAGGAATGAAATCAAGGCTGATGCTGCATGTGTTAACTTAAAGGTTCATTGCCCTTACTTTTATGAGTTGGGTTGCAAGATTGTTCCACTGTGAGTTCTGTTAGAATTTCCTACTCGTCCTTAATGTTTGTATTGCTATCATTATTACTAGGGGAATAAGGTTTTGAAAGTTCTCCTTTTCCATTTTTTACATGATAAATTTGTTTAAGTTTTACCAAGTCCTTTTTCCTGAGCATTTTTTGCAGTTACATTATAGAATACATGAAGAAATGAATATTCACGGTTTACACAAAAAAGCTTCAATATGGGGATTTTTTTTTTAGCATGTGTGATACGTTTCATAATTTTGTTTCTTGATTTTGGCTTCCTCATAAAGAGATGATCTTGCCAAATAACAATGTTGGTGTATAGGTCCAGAAATCATTGTGCAGAAGACACTGATTATTTGCCATCAATTTGTCTACTTTAGGTAGGACAGAGCTTGGGAATTTGGAACTAACTTGGAAGATTTTTGTTGACTTCCATGAAAAGTTTATACTTTTAACCTGTGTAGGCTAATTCTGGAGTATGGAAAAACTGAGGACAAACATATACTCTGAACTATTAATCATTGAATTGTCAAATATATTAAAAATTTTATCATCTCGGTTGACTTTTCAGTTTAGCAGAAACATTTTGGTATGTATATATTTTTTAAGTTTCAGTAGTTTGTTTTAAACATTACAACGTGAGCCAATTAAAACAGAACAGAGGAAACAAAAGTTGTATAGACGTTTTTGTTTGAGTGTCAATCTTGTTGATAAGCCAAAAAAAAAAAAACAAAACAAATACTGCTGTTGTTTTGGAGGTCAGACTGACATTTGGATGGAACTGAGAAAAACCTTCCAAGTCCAGGATGATTTGATAGAGACCATTGAAAATTTGTAGCCATGTTTAATATGGCGGCAAAGTAAAGTAGTTCACCATCCTTTATCTTGCAATACCTGTCCTAAAGTATTAGAATAATCTTTTTGCACGCTTTTAGTATCTCTAAACTTTATATTGTCAAGGATATTATAACAATCTCTGTTAGTAAGTTTAGTAAGTGGAATTCATAGTGACAGATGCTCCAGATCCAGTCAAACGGTCTATGTTTATTGCAGGGTTAGTGATAAGACGATTGGATCATTTCTATATGAAACATTCACTAGTAGGTACCTGGAGATGCTGAGCAAGTCACACAGTGCTTCAGTTTTAACTGCTCCAAAATTCCTGCCACGTCTCTCGAAAGAAGAGATACAATGTGAGAGCTACTATCTTAACTTGCTGATATAGATTTTCCATTTCATTTTTGCTCCTCATTAGCATTGACTCTTGTTTTTCCTCTCCAAGTGTTTGAGGCTTCCCGCTCTTCCATGATGGCCTTCAAGAAATGGCGGGCGGGTGGCTCCAGATTGGAGAAGGCACCCGTCCTAGGGAGGAAAAGGAAGACGACTATTCCAACATTTCCATCCTCGCCATGATGATATGGATCTCATTAAATGATTTGTAGCCACCTCAAATGTTGAAGATTTGGAGGAAATTGTAGATCAAGGATGTTAAAAGTTCGGAGCAGTAAGTACAATTTGTTTATGATGCTTTTCAGTTTCAAGTAGAGTTTAACCATTTAAATTCGTCTGAAATCCGGAGTTGTTTCAACAGTAACGAAGAATTTAAGATTGTAAAAAATTAAAGTACAAGTGGATGGAATTTGTAGACAATTAATTTCTTATATATCGGTATGCCCTTCCAGCGAGCTTAGACTGACAGGAAGCATTTTGTGGTTTAATTGGACTTTTGACAAAATATACAAAAGGTATCTCTGTTTTTTTACAAATCCTCTAAGTGCATCTCGATCTAATTTTTTTTATTAAAAGGGTGCTCTACCCTGTTATTTAGCCGTGTATAATTATCTAATTATCTTTCGGTGTTATTCAGTATTGTTATCTGTTGTCTAAATTTATTATCTAATTTTTTAATGGGTCGACCGTATTATAATAATTATGGAAATTGTAGTTATGCTTATTGTAATAATTACAGTTTTATAGCTATAAATTTCTATCAATATTGAATATATTAAGTATGCATTGTATAAATAATTTTAGAATATTCATTGTGGAGCTATAAGTTGTTTACATGTCATAATTTATTTTTTATGATTGATAGAAAATTTATGTGGAGTTGGATTGATTATTAGATTTAGAGAGTTGGATATATATATATATATATAAAATAATTGTGAAATCTTAATGGTTATCAAATCATAATTATTACCATGCACCCCCATTGATTTAAGATTTACATAAGAGGTTTTGATGAGATATAATAATGCTAAATAATATTTTATAATATTCAAAATTAATTATGTAATTATACAATAGTAAAGTAGAACATCGTTTTAATATATATATATATTTGTCGGAAGTTCTTGACGCCATTAAATTTAATTATTCCATGGATCATGACCCATCCGCGATGCCTGGCCGTTTGCTTTGCCATTATTTGGCTGCACATTTCGTCTTTGTTTTTATCTCTCTCTCTCTGGACAGCGGATCGGATAGACACAAGAATGGTCCATGGGAAAACGTGAAAAGTAAATGGTCCAATCCAATCCAAGTGTCCAGCCTCGTCAAATTGGAAATTTTCATCCTTATCTCTAGAGTGGAGGTCTGAGTTTGTTTTTAGGTGGACGAGTGGGGCACCATGGGGGTGAGGAGTAAACGTGACAAATAGCTCAAAGTGGAACCACATTTTAATGATAATTAAAAGGAACTTTTAGTGGACACTGAGTTTGCTCGAGGATCTTGAGTTAAATCAAAATTGTGCTCGTTCGTTGAATATTATATAGAACATTTCTTTATTTGATTATGTGCTTACGTTACGTAGATCTATAAATATAAATATGTGCCTTTATAGTGTCTCATAAATCATTTGGCTAAGATCTTGTCTTCTTTTTTTAAAGCTTGACCTTCAATTCTTGATTTATTTGTGCAAAGATTTTGCTTTCAAGTCTTTATCCATTTGCTTAAAGGCCTCATTTTTTAGTCTTCATTCATTTGTTTAAAATTCCCATAATAATTATGTTTTTGGTCGATCTTAACTTTTCGAGCATATCTTTTGGACTTCTACCCCACTTGCCCAATATTTGATCGATCTGTCAAACATCTAATAAATTTTGATTTCATTGGACTCCTCTATTTACTAAGACTTTTTGAATTAGATTTTTTCATCTATCAATACTTTTTATTTTTTATATGTTAAATGTTTGATAAATCTTTATCTAATTGGACCTTTTCAATCTATTATTTATTGAATCATCACAACTCTTATAGTTGTCAAATTTTTATTCTTGCAAATTTAACAAATACAGCAAAATCACAAAAGAAAATTTAATTTAAAATTTTGTCTATCACATTAAAATAATTTAATCGGGCTCAATCACACAAACTTGACAACGTACACTCCACTTTTCTAAAAGGTGAGAATGACAAGAAAATTTTACTATTTTTTTTATCTTTAAACATATTATTTTATAAAATTAATAAATTAAAATATTTTTTTAAAATATTAATGCTTATTTAATTTTACATGTAAATATGTTTATTTTAGTTTAACAAAAAACTAGATCAAAAGTTTGGCCAAACAACTTAATACACTGAATTTAATTTTTTTTTTTCCTTTTCTTGGAACAAAGATAATTATCAACGAAACCAAAAAAAAAAGCATTATTTTTTATTTTTCTAACTCTTTCATCCAACATCTTCGCTAATAAAATAAATAACTATATTTATTTTAGGAAATAAATGAAAGGATATAAATAGAATATCCAAGGTCATAGAGATTTTTAAATAGATCTGTGAAATGAAAATTTTGAAGGAAAAAAAAACTGAAACGAGATTTATAGTTTAAAAAGGTTAATAAATTTTTTTAAAAAAATCATCTCAAAATTAATAATATAAGTGCTATCAAAAACGCATTCACATACAAGGCTTGAACGACTACCTTACCTACCATTCGCTATTCGCGTGGGTCCATCTATCCTATAAAACCATAAAAAGGAAAGTAATTAAAGTGGTACACTTATGCGGTGATTCATCGTACCTGGACGATTTCATGCGCTCCACTAATTCGCCCGTATTCGTATCCGCATTCGTAGTCGCGGCGGCGTATGATTGTAACGAGGGGTGATATTTATTTCCCTGTGACTTCAGCAGCGGAGTCTCGAAGGTCGCGATCTTGGATTTCCTCGGAGCATTCGTCAGGGTGTGGCGATCTGAGAACACTGGGCGAATGGCTGGCGCAGTGGAGGTGGAGCAGGTGGCCGTCGCCAAGGCATCGTGCTGCGGCGTCCTCACGGGACCGGGCTATGCGTCGCCGCTCGACGCAATGGCGGGACCGCGGGAGGCTTTGATCTATGTCACTTGCATCTACAATGGTGAGAAATTGCTCTTTTAGTTTTATTCTGTCTGGAATTTATGCCTGATTCGGTGCCATGTGGGTTCGATTCCAATCTAGTGCAGTATATGCATGTCAGGATCATTTTAATATGTTTGTTCGTTATGATTTAGTGCTGGTGTTACGATATGGAAGAAAGCGAAGTTGATATACTCCATTTCTAGGGAATTCATTGTGATATCCTTCTACGCAAGGTGCTCTGAAGCCTTTGCAAGGATCTGGATAATTGCTGTTCCTTTTAATCGGCTAGTTTTATGTCAATAAACCATCTTCTCATAGAAGATAAGGTTTCTTTTGGTGGAAAAGTCTTCTCTGCTAAATTTCCCATCAACTGCGGTTGGAATTTGATCGGTCTGATTGTTCCGAGTTTCAGTCATCAACTTTGCCAGTTTTCTGAGCAGAAATTTTGGCTTCCTGTTGAATCCCTCTTTTTTGATAATTGTCGAATCCACTTTTTGATCTTCATGAGGAGTCCTAACCTATATAGAGTTCTTGTAAGAAAAATATTTTAATAAAACTGTTGATCATTGCTAGAAACCTGGTCCTTTTAGAGATCTTGTAAGAAAAAATATTTTAATAAAACTGTTGATCACTGCTAGAAACCTGATCCTTTTATCAAGTTTGCCTTCCCCTATTTATAAATTATTGAACGATCAAGAATCCTCTACACCTAGAAGAAACTTTTTTTTCATTATTTTACGATAGTAAATGATGGACATACTGGGATGTCAGGCACTGTGGCATGCTTAGTTTATTAACTTAAGGGCAATCGGTGGGGCCCATTTCTCGGTATACTATGCTCTCATGCAGTTATAGTGTTCCCCTTTTATTATCTAAATCAATTAATAAATATCCCTGCAAGCTTTTGCCAGCTAAATATTTTGATATCAACTTTTGTTAGCCAAAGTAGCTAAAATTTGCCCCACGGGTTCTAGATTTGTGTCAAACTATATGCAGCTATCCCTCTCCTCTGGTTCATTCTGTTACATGCCGAGTAGAGATGTCTACTTGTGTTGCATCTTTGAAATTGTCAATAATGACAGCAATAATTTCCAAAATTTATCATATGTAAATTTGAATAAAGGATTCCTAAAGTCATCCTACATGAATTTGATGAAAGGGTCTTATATAACATTAGTGTTTTCAGATTCAAGTTATATGAGGACACCCACCCTTAGCTAGATTTATTTAAGATTTGTTTTTGTACAAATGCTAAATTTGCTGATAATTATAGGAATGCTACTGACATTACTAGGTAATTTCCTTCTAATGGAGCGTCACTTTTTTATGAAAATAGTGAATGAACTAATTGTGGGGAAAGTTGAAAATGCAAAAATGAGCTAATACAGATATTTCTTGACGAGTTGTTTTATATCTTCATGACAGGAGTGAAGTTTATATTGTGATTCTTGTATTTGAAAACAATGAATGTAATAGGGTTATATCCAATTAGAAAGAGAACATAACATTCATATTATAATTTCCAACGTTCTTACATAATGACTTTGTACTTTGTGTGAGAACTATATTCTAGTCCTCCTTAAGCTGGAGATAGATATTTATCCATACAAAATTTGTTAGACAATATAGAAAAAGTTCCTAAAATAGAAAGAATAGGTTACCATATAAGAGAACAATAAGATGGAGTGATAACAATCATGAGACTTAATGTTGAAATTTGCTTAACTTGTGCTTTAAAAGAGCATAATTTTGCGAATGTTCCCCTCAAACTGAAGGTACTAGGAGGATTTAAAGTTTGCAAAGATTGAGAGAAAATTGTGTATTACTAAAATTAGTGAAGAATTGATGAAATTGTTGTGGATGAATATTAAAATTAAGGTTCTAGTATCTACTTTAAAGTAGTTAAACACAGAGAAAAGAGAGAGTTTCCTATTATTCATCGGTGTTTGGTAGGTTATTTTTTATTTAAATTATTGTGCTCATCTCTGTTTTGGAGCTGCAAATCTTTTGAAACAAAAGTGTAACAATAAAAAAATAGTTGATTGATTACTAAATTATCTTTGATGTATCATCAAAAATCGTTTCCTTTAACTTCAGGAACTGGGATAGAAAAGCCAGACTACTTGGCCACGGTTGATGTGGACCCCAGCTCACCAACCTATTCTAAAGTAATCCATAGACTTCCTATGCCCTATGTTGGTGATGAGCTGCATCATTCTGGTTGGAACTCTTGCAGCTCTTGTCATGGGGACTCAACAGCTGTTCGGCGTTTCTTGATCCTGCCTTCATTGCTGTAATAGATCTTTTACAATCTTATACTGAGTTTTTCTTGTTTGAAGACATCATATATCCAAGCTGTTATGTTAATATGATATTTGGTTTTGATTAGTTCGATACAACTTCAATAATATCATAGCTTCTTTGTCATACATCGGTTTCTGGGTTGTTTTCATATCATACTTGGGATTTAGGAATTTAGTAGGTTGAGTTTACTTCATTCACGCTTCCTATTAGGAGTGATAATACTTATGTTCAGTTTACAAAAGAATCCTAAATAGTTCTAATAGTGAGGCGCATGGCTCAATAAACTATTTATGAAGTTAATTTTGGTACTTGAAATATTTAAAATGTCAAAAGAATAATAATTCAGGCTTAAAATTGTCAATGTATCTTATGCTTTTCCAACTCCTAATTCAATCACAAAATAGTCAGTATCCTGAAATGTTAATGAATGTCAAACATTTTGAATAATATTTGAGCTTTTTTCTTAAGGTTCTTTACTAACTTTTAACATGAGGTTGATTTTGGGGACAGACTCATGGTTACTTCCATCTATTAATATCTTTGTTTGATCCATCTATTGCATGGTCGTTCCTGAAGGCTCATAATTGAAAATTTGGACTGATACTGGATTACATTTTTTTGTCCTGTTTCCTTACCTGAATTGTACAAACCCACTGCAATTGCTATGCAGAATCATGGTCAACCAAAGATTGTTGATTTTGAATGCAATTACGTTGCATAGTTTGGTAAATAATATAAAGCACTGACTTTGTTGTTAATGTTGTCATTATATCCTGTAAAGTAAATTTGAAACAGCAATTACATTGTAATCTCTTTTGTCCTTCTTTATCATCCAACTAATTAGGTATATTTTCAGATCAAGCCGCGTATATGTTATTGACACTGTAAAAGATCCAAAAGCTCCCTCATTGCATAAGGTTGTTGAGCCTGCAGATATTGCACAAAAAACTGGGCTAGCGTATCCTCATACTTCCCATTGCCTTGCATCTGGTGATATAATGATTTCTTGTCTTGGAGATAAAGATGGAAATGCTAAAGGCAATGGCTTCCTGCTTCTTGATTCAGATTTCAATGTAAAGGGGAGGTCAGTGCTCCTCTTCTCTTGGCATATAACTTCTACAGTAAGGCTTATTTGCAAAAACTTGCAATGATGTCAAGAGCTAATTGAGTTGTCATCAACCATTAAAACATGCTGATGTTCTTATTAAAAGTAGAGTAATAAAAATATGCACAAGATATCTGGTTCTTCCAGCTAATTAATTGAGTGTATCAGTATCATAGATGTCAATAATATTAGTATGAACAATGATGATTTTGACTAAAATCTTATCAAATGGATAAATTATTCATTATTCTCCAAAACATACTCATTGCCATCATCAACTCGTTAGTCCCTTTGGAATTCAGGGTAGGAAAATATTTTATTTCCTCACTGAAATAATCATTATATGGGTGCATATAGACTTGTAAAATCCTAAACCTAGATGTCCTATGTTGTACCAAACTGCCATCTCAATACTGCATGTATCAAATGGCAGGTAAAGAGTGAGAATGAAATGAAACTAAAATAAAGAGAGAGAACTTTAGAAACTAATCTCCAAAGTGGGTTTCTTCCGAAAGCAGTGATACATCAACATGCAAAAAACAAAAATAAAGGGAAAGCACTTGAGGGTCCTAGAAGGAAAATAAATAGCAAATTTTATTTGCATGGTTAGCAAGAGGAAGCATGAATCAGACCCTCAGGTTGTCAAAAACAGGGCTCAAGAGGTGGGACAAGTGGAAATGAGATGATTTTATGTGCAGAGATGATACCATTGTGGTTACAGGCATTCTAGAAGAAAGGTGAAAGTTCTCATAGACATTGGTGCTCCCAGTTGTGAGGAAGACAAAGATATTCATGCAGGGATGCTTCATCTAGAATGTGAGATAGAGGCAAAGAGATCATTTGAGAGCAGCTTTGGAGATCTTCTGTGCGGAATTGTCTTTTGGAAAAAGTCATTGGTAAGGACTTGTTCACAATGAGGGAGTTGGAGAGTAGATGAGTGGCCATTGCTTAGTGTTTGCATAGAGGTTTTTAGTTTTTCGGTTCCATCGACTTCTCTAATCCTTAGTTGTTGGTGCCTATTTGCTCCTGAGCTATGACAGCCTAGATTAGATTAGTGACACAGGATTTTGGGTGGCACCATAGTGGTAGGTGGTGTCATTTGCTTTAACTACCCATCTGTCCTCAGTGGTGAGTGCACTGAGGATATCATTGATGTTGGCATGAGCAGGGAGATCATAGATACCATGCTTCTAGCGGCCTTCCATGATCTTGGATGTGATCGATCACCTTTGCTGCTCGCTTAGTAGAATATTTGATGACAAAAGAGGTGGAATGCATGCAATTGGCGAGTCTTGATGTTGCAAGCTTTTGAAATTGTCAACTTTTAGTGGGATGGGGGCTTGAAGCCTTGAACTATGAATTGATTCTAAAATTAGAGAACATCAGAATAGAATACATGTGGAGATATAAGTTTTAATTTGGTATTGTGTTTACATTAGGCACTCAAATTCACTTTAAAATGTTAGAAGGTAAAATGGTCATATGAAGTCATATCAGCCTTTCATGAGAATCCTCACACTCCTATCAAAATGAACAAAAATCCCTAGTGAATTAAACTTGACAAGAATAACACAGAAAAATAGCTGGCATGCCACACATGCGAAGAAAGGACTTCCAATCTAATATCTGATAATGGTGCAAGTTCAACCAATACCTTTAATCTGAAGTGGTACAAGGCGCTTCAGCTTCAAGATTTAACCACCTATTATCCTTGTAGTTTAATGTTAACATACAATTTATAAATTAACATGCTCTAATATCAGAAAATCTGAAAATAAAATGGGTTTAGTGCGGAATCTAACTGAAGTGTGTTTCTATTGTTTCAACTGTGTTCATTTTATATGCATATGATGCATTTTTACAATTGCTGCATTTCAGACTCTTCGACATGCAGTTAAATTTCTGTTATTCACAAATAATAATCCCTGAACAAACCAATGTTCATGGTAATGAGTTACAGCCATTTAAATTTTGTTAGATTGTTTTTGACGTCTATCCTTCCCTTTCCTCTAACTCTATTTTCTGTCTATGCAGGTGGGAAAAACCAGGTAATAGCCCTTTGTTTGGCTATGATTTCTGGTACCAACCGCGGCATAAGACCATGATTAGCTCATCATGGGGAGCTCCTGCAGCATTTTCGAAGGGGTTCAACCTACAACATGTTTCAGATGGTTTATACGGAAGACACCTGTATGTTTACAGCTGGCCAGATGGTGAACTAAAGCAGACATTGGACCTTGGGACTACAGGGCTCTTGCCCTTGGAAGTCATTATCTATCTTGTCTCTCAGGAGCATATGCCATAATCTATTCACTTTCTGAAACTACCTTTTCTTTTTTCAGACAAGGTTTCTTCATGACCCATCTAAAACCACTGGCTTTGTTGGTGCTGCTTTGTCCAGCAACATGATAAGATTTTTCAAGACTGAAGATGGATCCTGGAATCATGAGGTTTGTTTCATCATTTATTCTTCAGCCTCCTTTCATGCATGTTCTCAGCTGGTTAGAAGATCTAAACTAAATATGGGATCCCTCTTAGGTTGCAATATCTGTAACTCCACTTAAGGTGCGGAACTGGATTCTTCCTGAAATGCCAGGGCTGATAACTGACTTCCTTATCTCCCTTGACGACCGGTATCTATATTTCGTGAATTGGTTACACGGTGATGTTAGACAGTACAACATTGAAGATCCATCAAAACCTGTGTTGGTTGGACAAGTATGGGTTGGAGGACTTCTCCAGAAGGGTAGTGATGTAGTTTATGTCGGAGAGGATGGAAAAGAATCACAATTTGAGGTTCCTGAGGTTCAGGTCAGTGTGTTTCAACTTAAACATCACATTTTAATTCAATAACAATGTCGTTATCTCATGTTTATAAAGTCTCAAAAAGATTCATTCAAGTGCTATAAAGATTAAAACTAACTACCAAAAATCTTCAAATAATTTCATCCGTAACCAGACAATCTCCTCTAATAATTGACTGCTTATCCTAGGGTAATCGCCTCCGAGGAGGGCCACAGATGATTCAGCTTAGCTTGGATGGGAAGCGACTGTATGCGACCAACTCTCTATTCAGTGCCTGGGATCACCAATTTTACGGCCCAGATATGGTGCACAAGGGTTCGCACATCTTACAGATCGATGTGGATACCGAGCAAGGTGGTCTGGCCGTGAACCCAAACTTATTTGTTGATTTTGGGTTGGAACCTGAGGGACCTGCGCTGGCACATGAGATGAGGTATCCCGGTGGCGATTGCACCTCTGATATTTGGATCTGAGGAAGTATAAGATGCATGGCTGAATTATGATGTCTCAATGGCAAAGATTGGCAGAATAATGTTGTAATCTGGTAGTACTTGTTGTATTTGGATAAGTATGGTACTTTCATGTACTTCAATAATTATTTACATATAAGGGAACATCTATAGACAGACCAAGTTACTTAGATTATTTGTAATTAGATTAAATATGCTTGATGTCCCAGGACGTAACGGAGACAGGGATATCTAATATTTTTGGCCTAATAGTTAGGGGTCGAATCTCTTGGAAACTCACGACCTAACACACCTCATTATATGTCTTTTGTCTATGTACTTGTATTACTCTAAACAGTCCAGATCCTCTGGACCGCAAAAAGCGATCCAGAGGATGATCCCTTGATCTGGATTAGTGGGAATGAATGGTCTCCATTTATTTTATGAATGAGAATCATCCTTTGAACCAATCCAAGTCAAGGGACCATCCCATAGGCCGCTTTTTGCGGTCTAGAGGATCTGCCCTCTACTCTAAACAAGTGGGATTGACTTTTTTTGTCTATGTACTTAGTATTAAGTTCTCTCCAAACGTGTGGAATTGACTTGGGAGTTGTTAAAGTAGTGGATTTATCTAAGTAAATGTGCTAGATGCTTGGTTAGTAAAATCATAATATTTACAAAAATGATGAATCGGGTAACACAGAATTCGATTCAGTCTTACGGAAGTTTTTTAACATGTCAGGATAAATTAGAAAGTATTCGCGACGGATAACTTAGAAGTCGAATATTTTATGGTTGTGTGCTCTATTTAAAGAAAAAAATTTTTACAAATGTATCGTAGCTGGGGATTAAACTACAGATACTTAGGTGACCATGGACGGAGATTATGTTGGCCCAGTGTGGGCAATTGACTACACTGGATCAGACCAAATGTTGCCCACAGACCCCACATTGCCAGACAAAATTAAAAAGATTGCCTCCCATCTGCATATCGGGCAACTAAAATTTCTTAAAGGTAATTCTTAATTGTGGGACCCAATAGTTCAACTAATGCGGAGTGGATGGATGTCGAGTAGTAGAGTAATTTTATTAAAGAACAATGCATGGGCTCCCATCTTCCGACCGCACCAATCGCGATAATTCCATGCCCCACTATTACACATCGACAACAAATAAGATACCGTCTTAGAAATTTTTAAAATGAAAGAAAGAGAAACCGACGGCCTCAACACAATTTTCTCCATGACACACCATTGCACATCCGAGTCTTGCACACTTTTTACTCTAAACACCAAAATTGTTCGTCTCCTTGACTCTTCACAGCCAGCAACCCCTTCATCTCCTTCCCTCTCTGTAGGTTGCAGCAAGCAACACCCTCTATCTTCTTCTCCGCAACAAGCAACACCCTCTATGCATCAAGCAAGGAATTCTGCTGAAAGGTAATCCTAATTTTTTTTTTTTCTATTCAACAGAAAAAATGCAATGCAATGATACGACCGCTCGTGCTACTCAATGAGGCCACAACGTGGTAACCTCCCGAGTGCCCACTGGCCCACCAAACAATGACGCGATTGCTCGTAAACCAATCGTTGCCCCATAAGGTAGCAACGTGACTGCCTCACGAGTGGTCTCTGCCTTGCACGACCACGTCACTTCTTAGTAGGGCAGAGGTCGCATCGCTACCTAGCGTGGCAGTGTTCACGCGAGGTTGTCATGTTGCTGCATCGCTACGCTAGCTCGTCAAATTTGACCTACACTCAACTAATATCCTAACTCCGCCCTTGTAGGTGACAACTTGGTGAGCCCTAATATTTACAAAAATAAAAAACAAATGGAATTGTGCTATTTTGATAATTTATGAAGTGAGGAAAATAAATTTGCAAAATCACATGGTAGAACAATTAGAATTTTTTTCCCTTAAAATATTTTTCCAATTTTGGGTGGCATGCCATTGGCACCAGTAAATTTTATCTGAAGGCACAAAAATTTAGATAAATGAAATATTTTTGAAAATTAATTTTTATATTTAATAAAATATTAGTTGAGTTTGTTAAGTTGATAATCTACAAATTCCATATAATTGTCATAAAATTATTAGTTTGGTCCGAGTCCAACTAACGAGGGAAAAAGAGTCATGTTGAATTTTATTGTATTACTATGCAATGACGGAGCTAGGAATTCTAATCCGTTCAAGTTAAAAATGGTCTCCTAATAGGTCTCTGGGCTAAAGGCCATTTTTTTTAATTTGGGAATTCAAAATTAATGTAATAAACAAGTACAATTAACATAACCTGGGCCTCTCGAATGACAGTCCAAGTAAACTTATGTCCGGTTCCGCTCGTGTTGTTATGGTTTGTTATAACTTATCATCTTGAATTTGTTTTTTGGGATGTATATGTGAATGTTTGATTGTGTCTAAGTAATGGATGAGCTAACTATAGCCTGATTGTTGAAGCCTTAGATGTTTGAAAGATAGTGTATAGGTTGACCTTCAAAAGTTGGAGGGTCAAACCAATCAAGATGAAACGTTAATTCATCTTAGAACTTGGACCAAAGTAGTTTGAACTATTTTGATCAACCAAAATACTCTAATTCACTAAACAATTTTTTTAGTAGACCAAATCTCAAGAATCAGCCCCCAATGGCTAGATTGACTGCTTTGGTTGGCCAATATAAACCTTTCCTTGATCAAATTAAAAGTGTGTAGGCAACATACTTTCGATAGCCATTGGAGCCTTGGTTTTAAGGTTTTGTGACTGCTTTTGGGCTCTAAGAACACAACAGATTGTTCACAATTTAACTTCAAAATACAAAACGTTTCTCTTGAAAAACCAATTGTAAAAGACAAGTGCAATTGATATTTTAGAAATATATAACAAGAGAAAAACAAAGTGCTACCAATAAGATTTATGCAGTAGGAAACTTTCTGTTCTTGTTCTTACTTCACAGCTTGTGGACTTTTAAAGTGAGGCACTCCTCAAGAAATCCATTAATTTTCTTCTTATAAGAGGTGAAAAACCCTCGTACAAAACTATAGAGATATAACCTTAAGTTCAAATATTAAAAATTATAAAATAAAAACAAGGCTTTATAGACATATGGAATAACATGAAGTATGACTTTGTTATTGTGTTTCGAGCTACTCATTCCTTTCTATTTATAGCCTTCTGCTTGATAAATTTCATCCAACTATTTTATTTAATGTCAGTTAACTCAATTATTTTTTCTCAAAAATAGATATATTTATATAAAACTGATTTGAGAGATAAAGACTCTCAAATCGAATGTCAAAATATATATGGTAGTCAAGAGTCCATCCTCTGTAACTGAGATAGACTCCTTTATCATCACTTAATGCATTTACATCATCATACACTAACTTTCCTCTCATCATTATGCTACACGTGGGACAATCCACAAGTAAAAATAAAGTCAAATCAATATCCAATCACACACACAACATCACATTAACACATTACATGCATTACAAAATGATGTGTGACAATCAAACACGGGCAGTAGGCTTGAATACTCAACCATGAAGAGCACGAACAGTAAGTGGAGCATCAAAAGCCCGGATAGCAAGCAGAGCATCAAAAGCACGAACTGGATTACCAAGTTTGTCATCCCGTCATAGATCATCGCCCCACTTTTAGCAAGTGGTCAGCTATCAACGAATTTACCATGTCTTTACCGTGAGCCGTTTACTACAGACTAAATAGATCCTTATGGTGGATCTATGAACCCTCTTGGACCTTTTAGCAAAGCCCCAGCCATCAGCGGATTTAACATTGTCCTTACCACAAGTCGTTTGCTGCGGATTAGATAGAGTATTATGGTGGATCTATTCACCCTCTTGGGTTTTTTGGCAAAGTCTCAGCCATCAACGGATTTGACACTGTCTTTACCGCGAGTCATTTGCTGTGGACTAGATAGACCAATTATGATGAATCTATTCACCATCATCCTCTCCCATGCCTCACATGCAAAACCAAAAGATAGATACAAAGACATGCAACAAAAATATAGCAAACCAATCTTCATGTGCCACCTATGTAAAATGTTGTCAATTCTCCCTTGTGCCACCGATTTAAACTTTGCTCCATCCATATCATAACTTGCATATACACACAAGCCATAAAGCTTCAAAACCACGTACAGTAGATGAGGCTCCTTCAAAAACACGGACATCAAAAATAGTGAGCTTCAAATTTCGGACAGCAAGCACAGTGAGCTCCAAAAATAGCAACATCAGCATTGTGGTCTCCATTTCCTTCGTGTACAGTCAACATGACACCTTCTACACCAACCAACAGCGGCATTCAATCTGTAAATGATGAGCACTAAGGAGGTTCCAAGTCCACAAACCGATGGATATGTATTTGGACCTTCTGAAATAGCCAATCCACATCCGGCGCAATGCCTTGGTACCGACACCTATTTTTGGCTTCCCACATATAATAGATTGAGCTAGAGATGGCTAGATGCTGGACCTTCATCTTTCTACCACTATCCTTATAATATCTCCCAAAAATTTGATGTAACTCCTCAAAGGATTTGAACTTGTGCTTGATCTCCATCCATCGCTTCACCTTGCACCAAAGTTCACAAACTGCCAGGCATTCAAAGAAGACATGTTGGTTTGATTCTTCTTGTTGTTGGCACATGACACAATCTTTGTTTGTCTCATACTCCATTATATACTTGGTCCTCAACCTCCCATGAGCTAGCATCCATAATGTGAAGCGGTGCTTTGGCATAATTTCTGGTTTCCACACCATAGATTTCCATACTATTTCCGGCCCCCTTAGCATGAAGAAATTGTATGCATTTTTAACTTCATTTTCTATCCCAACAAACCAATCCATCATCCTCATATTTGCACTTCCAACACCATTTGAGGTTCTCAATATCTTGTTCCGAATTTCTATGAGCCTCTTGATCAAAGGAGAGTCCGAAGCTTTGCTTTCCCATGCACAAAATTCTGTACCTTTTATATAATGATGGTGTACCCAATTTATCCATAAAAAATCTGTTTTGGACTTGATATCCCATAAGATTCTGCTCAACAAAGCCTCATTCCAGGCAAGTAGGTCTCTAAAGTCATATCCCCCATGTTGCTTTGGTAGACAAATTTTTTACCAAGATATTGGAGGACCAAACAAACATACGGCAAAGTGTTTTAATCTTGTCTACGACTCTACTAGGAATTGGAAGCATTGAAAGCCAAAAGCATTCCACTCCTTGTAGAATCGTACATATCAATTCCAATCTTCCAACATATGACAAAGTATGTTTGGGCCAAACATTTATCTTTTTTGTGATAGCCTCTAAGAGCGGTCCATAATTAGCAATCCTCAATTTTTTCGTCGCCAATGGAAAGCCCAAATATCAAAAGGGGAAAGAACCTTCTTGAAAACTCAAATGATCAAGAATTTGGGCCTTCACTCTTGCTTCTACACCGGCCATGAAAATCTGCATTTTTTGTGGATTTATCTTTAGTCTCGAAGCCTTTCCGAAGAAATCCAAGCAATCCACTAAGTGGTGTGTAGAAGATGTATCCACTCGGCAAAACAACATAAGATCATCCGCATAAACAAGGTGAGTGATGCCCACCTCCTTGCACATTGGATTGGATGGAAGTGAAATGATGGCAATCTAGAGGTGGTTTTGAGTTTTCTTGATAACACTTCAATACATAATCCAAACAATAGGGGAGAGAGGGGATCCCCGTGCCTAAGTCCTCTTTGCCCACTGAAAACAATCATAAACTCCACCATTAAGAGAGATTGAGTAAGAGATTGTTGTGACACATTCCTTGATCCAATTGCAATATCGTTGGGGAAAACTAAAACCAACGAGTGGTGGCATAAGTAAATCTCAATCCACCATGTCAAAAGCTTTTTTCAAATCAACTTTGATCAAGAAGAAATCCTTTTCCTTACATATTTCCAGAATAATTCTTGAGTCAAATATATGTTGTCACCTATGGAACACCCCTTTATAAACACTACTTGAGTCGGATGCAATAAGAAATCCATAACGTCTGATAACCAGGCAGCAAGTATCTTGGAAATAACTTTGTAGAATACATTGCAGCATGAAAATGGTCTATAGTTCGCTACCCCCACCGCATGATCTCTTTTCAACACAAATGAGATCAAGGAGTGGTTCCATTGCTTTAGTAGTTTGCCACTTTGGAAAATTCCTGCACAGCTGCAATAAAATCATTATCAATAATATCCTAAGATGAGGTGAAGAATTTTGAACTGTAGCCATCCGAACCCGGGACTTTTCCACACCCAATATCATGCAAGGCAGCTTCTATTTCTTCTAGCATTACTGGCTTGATTAGATTCTCAGTTTGCCCCAAGGTGAGCTTCCTTCGGGCGATCTCACTGCTGTCCAAAAATGTGCACGCCTCTTTTTTACCAAGTAAGCCATGAAAGTAGTCGACAAACTCTTCCACAACTTCACTTATACTTGTGGTATGGTCCCCATTTCGTTTCTTGAGTGTGATGATTGCATTCCTCTTATTGTTCCTCTTTACTACATCATGGAAAAATTTTATGCATTTATCTGCACTCTTCAAGTATACATTCTTGGCCCTTTGTTGGTAGAATTGTCGTTCCGCTTCGACTAAAAGATTTACTTTCTTCCTTATGTGAGTGTACTCTATAGGAGTTGGGCCACCATCTAGAATGTTTCTTTGGACCTCCTCTAATTCTTCTTTTGCTCTTTTTGCCTTCTCCGAGATGTGCCTAAATTTATTCTTGTTTAGATCCCTCAAGCACCTTTTCAAGCGGAACATCTTTGCCTTGAGAAGATATTGATCGTTTCCTTGGATAGGGGCTGCCCATGAGTCCTTCACTATCTTCTCAAAGTCTTCATGCAATGCACACATATTGATAAATTTAAAAGCTCTATTTGGAGGCTGGTCTTTGGACAAGGTGTGCACAATAGTACATGAGTGGTCCGAGAGACACTCTAGTGTCGTAAACTACGCATATGCATCAAAATTTGTCATCAACCAAAAAGAATTAACCAAAACTCTATCTAGCTTGCAAGAAACGTTACCATTAGATCGTAAAGCAGCATACAATGGAATGAAGATCCACCAATCCATAAGCTTGTGTAAAAATCTGCATATCTCTTATCTCATGATTTGTGACAGAAGAACTACCTTTCTTTTCATCAATAGACAAAAATAAGTTGAAATCACCCATAACCATCTAAGTATCAGTAATATTATCTCTCAAATCTGCAAGTGCCTTTCATAAAGGTCTTCTTGTGACAATTGAATGAAGGTCATAGACAAAAGTTACAAAGAAGCTCCTGTTAGAGATACAACATAGAATATGGCAATGTATATATTGATTTGTAGTCATTACAATATCCAAATCAACCTTATACAAATCCCAAAAAAGTAGTATGCGACCATGATTAGATAAGTTAAAATTATGTGCATGTCTCATACCTGAGAACCTCCTTTGTAATATAGGACTTAGTAAGTCTTCATTGAGTTTTGTTTCTATTAATGTCATAACTTGAATGTCTTTTTGCTGAAGGAGATGTTACACCCCTCCATGCTTTAGGGGATTATGAAAGCCTCTAATATTCTAAGATACAACCCTCATTTATGACTATTACGGGTTGCTCTCATCCGTTATCTTGTACCAATCATAGGGGCAGGTGTACTACTAGCTGTATCCCCACTTGTAGATGATGTAATAGTGGACAACGAGGTAAATGTTGATGCCTCCGATACCGTATGAATAATCTCACTTGCTGCCCTATCTTCTTGTGATGCTTGGAGGAAGAAGTAGAGGAGAAGGATGAGCTCCCTTCACTTGAAATTGCCGACTGCTGGACAACTTTTGGTGGCTGCACTCGCTCGGTTTCTCTAGGCACCTCGTCATTTGTTTCCACCGCTTGAGGGGGTTGTTGTTGTAGCATTTGATCCTTTCCTTGGTAAGCTTCATATTCACAATTGGGAAGAATTATATTCACCGGTATAGGGTTGTTCACAATGACAATTGCAAGCTCTTGTTGATCAATCGACACCTCAACATTTGGTCCTTGTCACTTTGGCCTCCATTGTTGGCTTGTATGATTTCTATATCTTGTTCTTGTCCTCCCGCGACCTCTAGTTGATTGAGATCTTGGCTTTCCATATCCTTGCACATTTGGATCAATTTGGGGGTTGTTTTGCTGTTGCCCAATCGGTGTAGCCTTTCCCCAGCAATTCTCCGATCGATGACCCAATTTATTGCATGTTTTGCAAAAATCCAAGACCATTTCATATATGATTTTCAATTCCACTTGAACACAAGTAGGTAGGTGATGGGGATTTCATGAACACGTTCACCAATAGTCGGAATTTTCACCATAAGCCTTACATACTCCAACCGTTCCCTTGTCCTAGTCAAATTATCGGTGTACAACGGTTTGCCCATTTCCGATCCAATCTTGTTTAACATAAATTTGGCTCCAACAATCCGGTGGGAGGCCATGGATTTGTATCCACGTCGGCACAAAGCATCCATCTTCATCAAATAGAAAACATTTGGGCATAATCTTCAAGAATATCGGAACACCGAAGGCAAAGTATGATCCTCCTTGTGTAGGAAAAATTTATAAGGTGTCTTCCATTGAGAACCAATGTATCAGACTCCATCTTTGACCAGATGACGACCCATGAAGCATCCAAGCAAACAAACCCCCATTACATCCTTCACATTGTCTATGTCTTCAAAACGGAAAGCTAATATTTCTCCTTTTGTTTTGTACTGATCTAAATTCATAGCAATCTTAGTTTTGTGATTGTTTTCGAAGAGCCCAGCCCAATCTCACTTCTTTGGTGGCTGATCAGTCCTCTCCTTGTTCATAGCATCATTCCTTCGGTCCAGCAGAGTGTTAGGCGCCGGAGCTTGTTGCTCGTGCATCTCCGGCAAGGTCTCCCCCTCCTCCACTGGTGGTGGTGGAGGACTTCCTTGGGCTTGTGGTGGTTGAGAAGAAGCCTCTACATGTTGTGGGGTGGCCACCTCATCAGATTCCTTAACCGCATCAACATGTTCGTCCAACTCAGCGATGTCCGGTTTGTCCGCTTGTCCACATGCGCTTGCCACATATGATGCTTCATTTGCCACCTCATCTTCATTTGCCAATTGTGAAGTATCTTTCATAGTAGCAAATCTATCTTCTTCAAATGGCATAGGATGTGGGCCCTTGGTTAAGTTCAAAGGAGAGTATTTGAGACCTTTCTTCTTCTTTCCCATTGTGATGCATCCACGTGGAATTACAAAACTAGTAATGCAAAGTTAACCACAACTGAAATGGAAGAGAAATTCAGCCACCACAATGCTTGGAAACCAATATGGATGAGATAACATGCTTCACCAATCAACGTGTGCATGAAAAAATAAAACTTGTGGTCCCAACCAATCACCAATTCAAATTTGCTATATTAGCCTTCCAAAAATACAATAGTCCAATTAAAGTCAATAATTGCACCAATTAATGACCTTTAATGTGGAATGATTTGGTAAGATATTTTCTTTCCTGGAATGTGACAATTGGAGATGCAGTTCATCGGAAAAACTTCAATAACGTGTATTGCAACAGAAATTGATTGAGCAAAGTTCTTCCTTCTGGAGCCAGGTGAGAGGAGGAAAGAGGAACCAAAGAAGACCAAGGAAACCAAAGAAAACCAAGGAAACTGAAGAAGGAAGGGGAGAGGATGGGATGAACGACAATACCAACGAGAAGATAACCCTATGTCGGAGAAGAAGAACACCCCGATATAGCTAGTGAAATATCCCTTAGCACCCTCTGAATCCACCTAAGACCCATCGGAGGGAAGTCGTCCACCACGAGTGAATGACCGCCACCAAGAGGAGAGGAAATCGGGGAAGAGCACTCCAAAGCCACCGGAGAAAAACCCTAGGGATAACTCATCTCACCATGTGGAAGATGGTCGAAAATCTTAGAGAGAAGTTAGAGCTTCTCTCTCTAGAAAATGGACACCCATGCTGACTCACTCAATTACTTTTTCAATAGATTGAAACATTAATCACAAATTATTATTTACAATTATTGTCTTTAGTTGACTCATGAATCATCCACCATTCTAGTTGACTCAAACATAACATTGTTAATCAACTCCTCTAAACAATAGCCCTTTTCAAATTTAAATATTAAATCAATCAACTATCTAGTTGACTTAATCTACATCAATCAATTATCGCAAAAAATATTTTATTCATGAGCAATTCAATTTGATCGACTTCTTACATGATTAAACATACTAATCAACAAAGATCAATTTAAAATTGATTGGATCATTGACTACAATCCCAACCTTATTTCTTGGTCGAGTTTTATGTGTAAGTAAAAATTTATCTAAATCTCAAAGTATAAATCACCTGACTGTCATAATTCACTTAAGAGTTTTACCTTTGCTTGCAAGACTATCTCATGTGAGGTTATAAGTCCTTCATATGCACTAAACCTTGACTCATTCGTCATGTCATTCTTTACTCATTTACCAATGTAGTTCACCTTCTCAAATTGTTTTGCCACCTTGGTGCTCTTCATTCTATAATCTCTTGGATGTCTCTTACTATCCTATTCAATCTCCAATAAATCTTCAAGCCATTGTGCCCACATCCTCTAACTTTGTATGCATCAATCAAATCCTTGTACAACTTAACACACATACCAAAGACACAAATAAACCTAAAATATTTTGGTCAAATATGACCACTTATTGGGTGGGTGGGTGGATGTGCACTCGTTTTCGAATTGTGTTCGTCTATAAGTCGTTCGTCGGTGATTTGTGACGAAAAACATTTTCATCGCAAAATGGTAAATTTTGCAACAAAAGATTTTGTTGAAAAAATTATCACAAACTTGTAATTTTTTCAACACAAAAAATCTGTAAATTTAATACATTATTCATACATATAAAACCTATAAATATGATACATCATATATGATAAACCAAAGATCTCATACAAAAATGATACATCATATATGATAAACCAAAGATCCCATACAAAATCTGATTCATCGTACACAGACAAATTCTAAAAATAAACTTAATCTAAGAAATCATCAATAAAAGATCTCATAATATTATTCAAGTCAAACTAGACAATATAACAAACGGTCTCTTCTAAGATTTCACATACTTCCTCTTCTTCTACTTGATCTTCTTCCTATTCTTTTCTTGCATCAGAAAATAAACAAACAAAAAATAAGATAGTTAAGATGTAAATACAAAGAGCAATATGTTGGATCGTGAAAGTCGCTAAAAAGGAGAGAGAGGGGGGAGGGGGGGTAAATAGCGATCGAAAAATTATCGTATCGAATTAGAGTAAGCACAACGGAAGAATAAAAGCAAAACAATGCTAACACAAACCAATTTACTTGGTTCAGAGCATTGGTCGACTCCTACTCTAAGGCTCACACTCATCGAGTGTTTTCGTTGGACAATCACTAATAGTTCGCAAAATCAAATTACAATATTGAGTACAGGAACTATTAAGAAAAATACTAATAATAATGAAAGAAAGAAAACTTTAGCAGGTTGTTGGATAAGCAACGTAGCAGGAGCACAGCACAGTAGAGCAGTCGTTGGAAGACGTTGTTGTTATTTTGCTCCAGGGCAAGACCTCCTTATACATGATGCTCCGAGCGCCCGGACTGTGACGTAGGCCCGGTCAATCAGCTTGCTCCTCGTGACAACAGGATAGATTTTTGTCTTCCAGCCGCCCGGACAGATTCCGAGCGCCCGGACCACCTTTCTCCAGAAAGTCCTCCTATAAGAAAGTGTTAGTCTAAGGCAAAAATAAAAGCTAAACTACCCTGCAAAATAAAAGTTAGCACAAATATAATAAAAGAGTAGTAATTAGATTCCATCTCACCGAAACCGGAATCTAGTCACGATCTCAACTTAGATTTCTGAAATGGTTTTAAGTTGGATCGACACCTACTGTTCCCTCAAACGGGGAACGTGTCCTCACCAAGTCACTCGCCTCCAGTGACTTACCTTAACTTACCTATCAGACGTCCGGTCAGCCCGTCGACCCATATCGACTTAGCTAAATTTCGTGCTAGACATCAGGTCAGCCCGTCGACCAGTCTGGACTTCATGCCAACTTTCAGGTCGGCCCATCGACCTAGCTGGGTTTCATGCCAGCTATCAGGTCGGTCCGCCGACCTAGCTGGGCTTCATGTTAGCTATCAGGTTAGCTCGTCGACCTAGCTAGATTTCTCCTGCACACTTATTCAAAGTATTAGATCACAACGAGACTAACTTAACCTACTTTGTCATTCATCAAAACCTAAGTTAGACTGTCAATGCTAACCGTACCAACACAATAAACTAACACAGAACTAATGTAAACGCTAACCTCTTTCGACATGGATTTCTATTTTTCACCATCTTCCTTGGCGACTCTATTTGAAACAAATTAACACCCATCAAAAATACAAGTTTGAAAGAAAAAAAAACATAAACTTAATCAAATAACAAATGTTCAAAAATACTAAATTTGTCAAATAACATTCATTACAACAATTTCAAGAACAACCATCACCACCAATATCATCATCATCACCATCATCACCATCACCGAAAGGAATATGACTTGGAGCAGAGGCTAACTGAAGATATTGCATGATTAAGTTTTGTTGTTGGCACACTAGTTAATTTCCTGATCCCTTTGCCTATGTATCGAACATACCTCTTGAAGTTCATTGTGCCTTTGCACTAGTAATTCCTTCAAATAGCTAACATCTTCATTCAATTGATTTATTTTTGCCCTTACTACTAGTGGGGTGGAAGAAGATGTACCATCAACTCTATAATTTCTACTCAAAGAACTCAATCCAAATATTCTTTCTCTTTTCAGTCCACCACTCGCTTCAAGTCATAGACTCATATTATTACCAACAGATGACTCAAATATGTCATTATCATCACTAGCATCCAAACTTCTCTTCGCTAGCTCATCATATCTATCATGTATTGTCACGAGAAAAAATAAAATAAATTTATAATAACAATATAATAGAAAATGCATATAATCTTGATTAGATATATAAGGTCATAAGACTATATAGGATCTAAATTATGAACATTCATATTAATATTGAATAAGTTAAATTTTATGAAAAAAATAAGAGAATCTCTATCAAGTGATTCATTAGAAATCAAACAATCTAATAAGCAATGAAAATAAATTTATGAGAGATTAACCTAATAAATTATCATACTACACTGTTATTGTACATTTAATATAATATATTCAAATCAACATTGATAATATTCATTAAATAATTGAAAGTTTTGAAATTACAAACCTTAATTGCTCTAGCTCTCTCCATGCTCCATGCCTTGATTTTTTTTTTGAAATATGCAAGTGAAAGTATCTATGAATAATGGTCCGGTCCCCATTTTCTTGGCTAAAAAAATACTGTTAGAAGTAATAAAATAGTCTGAATTAGATTAAAAAATTAGTGTTTGAAAAAAATTATCAATCTTTGTCTATGTTCACAGATATTGATCGAGCCTCCCGCATGTGTCACAGACGATTCTCTAGAATTATAAGTTTGATTTGTTTTATTCTATTGCTTAGTCTACTCTCCTTAGTTTCCCAAAAAATTCACAATCTTACTCCAATTCTCCTTGGTGATGCAGTTTGACTTTTTCCTTTGGTCTTCGCGTGATTTAGTATGTGTCAAATGTGATCGCCATATTTTATATTAAAAATCCTCCTTATTTCTAACTCTTCAATATTGTCCCAAGTGAATGCCCATTGTAATGAGAAAAAAATTGATTATATTCACTTAATTTTATATATAAACTGATTAGGATAGCTTACCTTGAACTCATTCTACCATAGCTCTTTTGTTTGATTTGGAGTGCTTATATAAGCCATCGAATCTCCTCCCCAATGTTATTCACTATTCTATTAAGCTCATTAATAACATGTATATAATTTGTAAATCTATCAAAAAGTTATAAACAAATAATGTTAAATAAATAAGAGTTGAAAAAAATAAAACATGGATAATAAATAAAAAAAATAAAACATGTTAAATTTTAATCTTTAGTATTTACGAATCTCTGCAAGGGGCTATCAACTCCCAGTTGTCTTCCCTCTCAACAATTGAGTTCCACAACGAAGGTACTGGTAAAAACATTTGTTGAGAATGGGAAGGTCTTGTAACTAGGGGCAAGGTATATTGCTAACAAAGGAATGAGATTGGGAAGGTGCTGAAGCAAACTTCGATACTGATGAGCATGATCTTCCATCAGTATTTCGTCTATGGCTACCACATTGAAACTAATCAATCATAATTGTTAGGATAAAGTAAATAAAAATTGCATGTTTGTCGGATGCATAATGAATAACATGACAAAACTTATTGTAAGTACCCCATGATAGTTTTGATGTAATCAACCAAGTCAAGTTAGATCCTGTTATGTTTTGATGCTCTGTGTCTAAGTATACATGAACTTAGGAGCACAGAAAATCGAGCGAAAAACGCAACTAGCGAGAAGGACGACATGGGAGAGAGTCGACGGGTTCAGTGTGTTTGAGGGATGAGGTGCTACGGAAGAGTACGCTGGCAGATGAGAAGGAGACGCGGGGCATTTCCGAGGGACGAGAAGTTGGAGCGAAAGTTTAGTTGAGAAGGCTAGAAAATGAGTTCGGGTGAGTCCTATTCTGGATGACCGAAATCACCCAAGCGAGCAGAGCTAGAGAGGAAGACCCGGAGAAAAAATCAACTGAAAGTTGACTGTGCTCCGGGTGCCTAGACCTCCTAGACCCAGGGCACCCTGTGAGCGGGTTGAACCAACCCGATCCGAGCGCTCAGACTGGGTCCGGGTGCCCAAACCCTAAAAGTTATCAAAATGCCAGCTGTCGTGATCCATTGTAACGAGGTTAAAATTTTATCCCCTTCAGGCGCCTGGAACGCTTCCAGGTGCCCCGATCAGGGTTATAAAATACAACCCTGATCCCAAAAGCTAGACAAAAACATTTGTAATTGATTCCATTTAAGTTTACCTTTGTAATTGTGAGCTTTGACTACTGTAAGAGGCTTCTCCGCCTGAAGGAGACTTTAGTGAGCTTTAATTTTCTTGGATTAGCAATCCGCTAATTGCAAACCAAGTAATTCCTTTTGTGCTTCTGTCTTTAGTTACTTCTTATCTCTTTTTATGCAAGTGTCTATTTTAATAAAGCTATAAAGTTCGAGAAATGTTCATTTTTATTTATAGGGCTATTCATCCCCTCTAGTCGACCTCCAATGGACCAACACTTATCATATTTAAATGCGCAAAACAAGACACCAATATATCACCTCTAATCTATAATGACTTATAAAAAAAAGATAGTACATTAACAGATAAAATATATAAATTTAAAATTGAGATAATAAATAGACAACTAATTGAGTTACAAGCTTTGTAAATTTACAAATTAAAACTAAATTTACCCACATAAAAAAATATTACCATATATAAAGATAAAATATCATATTTTTGTAATATTAAGATAAGAAAACTTACCCATCATCAAAAAAACAAAGTCCTCATTATCATCCTCATCCTCATCGTTGTTGTCGTCGTCATCGTTGTCATCATCAGTCTCAAAATTAGATTCTTCATCGTCATCCTCATGAATTTCAATGGCATCATCATCTATCACTATGCTGCTAGGATCTCGTAACGTTGGAGTATTATATTCCTCAGTCTAGAAGATGTTCGCAACTTTCTCTTATTGATATGCTATATTTTCCTAACATTCCTTAATTTTTTTCGATGCTTTTGTTTTATAAATAACCCACCAATCAATTTTTTCACATTTCAAATTAAAATATGAAGCATAAAAGACTTGAATCGCTTGTTGTGCCAACACAAATGGTTCATATCTCTTATACAATTTCTTATAATTTATTTCAACTAAATTAAATTATGGATGCACCTTCATCTTTTTAATAGGGTCAAATCAGTAACACATAAATAAAGCAACTTGCAATTCTGGCCTAGAGTAATTTACCTCTATATAATTTCATCTAGCAAACAAAAAAAATTATTTCTTGCACCTCCATCATTGGATGATTAAACACAAAAACCTCACTATTATTCCTTGTAGTTTTTCTCATTCCATATTCTTGAGTATGAAAATTATATCCATTTATAAAATATGCTAGTCAAGTTTGTACCATTGATTTTGGACCCCATGACTGGATTAGCAATTCTTGCTTAATGTGAACTTGATTATCATGAACCTAAAATCAAATAAATATGTTTAAAAGTCAAGATATGCGTAAAAAAATCTGTAGTCTACTTACATATTTTTTGAACCATGGTACAAATTCTTCATCATAGAAGTGATCAAGCTCATGTGTTGAAAGATTAGAATATAAGTTTTAAAAAAAATCCTATCATATAAAAAAATTATAACACAAATAATTTAAGATATAAGAAATACATAAAATAACAAATTTATACTAACTCAAAATATGACATTATTTCTGGACAGTTTAGTAAAATATATGTGTGGGTTGTTCGTTATTCTTGACCTGTTAAGTATCTACGCGTACATGGTCCACTTAGTCGATCAAAATAGTTAAAAATTAAGAATGACTTCAAATTGGGTTTAATAAGACCTTCATCATTTCTTCCCACTCTCCGCCTTTTGCACTAAACATGAGGTTCAAAATAATATGATGCAAAAGTTATTACGTTCTCAACAATTTATGCATTAACAATAGATGCTTCAACACATAACTTATTTTTTCAAATGATATAGAAATCTAATTGTAATAAAACAAAATGTATTAGAAAATAATATATAATCAAATTAGTCATTTTATATACATTGATAACAAGTATAGAAGATGAAGGTTTTATCACAAGACCTCCAACTTTGGCCTCATATGGAAAATGAATCAAAAGATATTCCATAGAATCAAAAATTGATGGTGAAAATATCCTTTTTAAATTAAACAAAATGATTGAAATGTCTCTCTCTAACATCTCTATGTGTGAATGTCTCAACATTATTGAGTAAATATCATGCAGGACAATGCTTAATTTTGTAATACCACCTCATACAAAATTTGATAAAAGTTCCTGAAAGGAATAGAAATTAACTTTTTTATGAATATATGATAGTCATGACTTTTCAAACCAATTAATTTGTATCCATTCATATCAACACATCTCCCAAGATTAGAGACATAATTATCATAAAATCTCAATGATTTCAACCATTCACAAATAATCTATCTTTAATCCTTATTTAATTATAAACTGCCTTTGACTTGGTCTCCTACTACTTTTATCGAAATCAAGAGTGAGTCTTTTATAAAGAAGTCGCATATATTTTCTTGTATTTAGATTGTCTTTCTTTTTTCTAGTGATATCCATAACTATATTTATCAAATTATCAAAAATATTTTTCTCAATACACATTACATCAAGATTATGATAAATTAAATGACTCTTCCAATACGGTAAATTCTAAAATATAATCTGTTTAATTCATTTATACATACTTTCATATTCATATGTTGTACCATGTGATTTTTCAATAATAGATGTAAAGTTAAGTACTCTATAGCAAACTTATTCACTTATCAATTTTAATTGCGGAGGTGTTCTTTCAATTTTATTCTTAGTGAATTCTTATTTATTTTTTCTAAATTTATGATTTGGTGGTAAAAATTATATATGGCAATTAAAAAAACTCGGCTATTTCTCATATTTTAATCTAATTGACTTTGATCTTTCCATACATATTGGGCATCCTAAGATCCCAGTAGTACTTCATCCCGATAACATATTTTAAGCTAAAAGTCATTTATGGTCCAAAGAAGTGCAACCTTCATTACAAACATCTTATTAGTATGAACATCATATATAGGAAAACCTTCATCCTATAGTTGTTTCAACTTTGCAATCAGTGATTGCATGTAAACATCTATTAACTTCTTTGGATTTTGCGGGACAAGTATGATCAATGTTAATATATATATATGGTGTTTTCATGCACACACCAGGTGAAAAATTATGCGGAGTTAAGATAACTGGCTAATAAGAATAAGATCATTCTTATTTGCTAAATGGAGCAAATCCATTAACACAAAAACCTAACCTAATGTTTCGAGTCTCTTTCGCAAACTCAAGATATGTTCTATCAAAATATTTTCATGCCTCTACATCTGATGGATGACATATTAGCTTCTCTTCTATTTCATAATTTACATGTCAAGTCATGTGTTCAGCAGTGACCTTTGATGCATAAAACCTTTGTAACCTAGGAGTTAATGATAAATAAAATATTTGTCTATATGATTTATGTCGTTGATTATAACCTAACCTCTTGATACTCTTGTACCTACATTGATTATAGAATTTATAAAATCTACATTTTTATCATCTCCCCAATATAACATACAACCATCTCTGTAAATATCAATTATTTTCATTAAAAGATCTAATTCTTTCATAAGTTTTTTCATACTGTATAAATTATTGGGCATTATGTGATCACACAGTGATCCTATCCGAATCGCCGAACCAAAGGACGCTGGGCACGCGGCGCACTCCTAGTCGATGGTGTAGGCCTCCGTCTGGTCGCACGAATCTCCGGCGAACCTGCACAGAAGTCGGGCCGGGAAGGGGTTCCCGGCGGTGACCCTCCGACGCTCAAGTCAGGTAAGCGGATAGCAAAAGGTGGCTCCAAAGCTTGTAGAATGCATACCTCCGGCGAAGTAAGAGGCTCTTTATATAGAGCGGTGAAAGAATTAATGCACGTCCACCGAGGCGCATACGTGTCCGCAACCCATACCTCGGTATGTACATGTCAGAGAGCTTACCTGACACCATACTGCTACAGTTCAATCACGTCTTCGATGGGACAACAGAACACCTTGTTGTCAGACTTAGAGTATGGCCTAGCCATAGGACTTGACGGCTGTCAGAAGATGTTCCTATCCTTCACCCACCGCCCGGCCGGGACGTCCGTCCGGCCGGCCGGCGCGAAGAGCGTCGTCCGGACGGCCTTAATTCCCGGCGCCAGCCGGCCGGCGCGCCCATTATGTCCTGCCTTCTCTTAGGCCTTCCGCTCGGTCATTATTTACTATTTCATTGAGCGTCGGAACCCCGACACCTGTCAGGGCGTCTTTCACTATCAGACGTTTACGGGCAGGCCGATCGGCCTGCCCTTTTTTCATGCGTCCGGTCGGCTCACCCTTCTTCGACGGACCACCTAGCCCTCTGACCTCCACGTGGCATTGACCCCTCGTTAGGGGGTCCCGGGCTCTTACCACCGGATCACACAGCAATACCTCTCCAATAACTTGAAAAAAAATCATTAAAACAATCTTCAAACATATTATACTCTACATTGACATTCAACAGTGTTGCTATTAAAGATAATATAGTGTCTGCCACAACTAGTCCACACAAGTTCATTTGCAACATTCAACACTTCCTGAAATTGAAGATATGATTCATTATTCATATTTTTTATCAACACCTAATACTTCTACCTCCTCCAAAGGTAATGCATAACTAGTAAATATTTGTTTAGATGCTGGAGGAAAACAAAAACCTTGCAGCGCTCGATTTGGGAATAAAATTATGGCCCCTGCATCAATTACCATTCTCTGATGTGGATTTAATTGATTATAATAACTCTGATCCCCACTAACTGAGACTTGTATGCTTCATCCATACTCTCAATCATTAGCACTTTCAATTTTACTTGGTATCTACCTTCTTGATGTAACTAATCCAAGTATCCACTCCTCACATTTATAGCTTCACGATAAATGCCTCATTCTTGGAAACTTTCCGGAGGCGGATCAACCTCGTACAATAATTTAAACACAAATTACAATCGAGAGTGATTTTAGGATTTATAATGAGGAACCTTGCGCTGCTTGTTCTTTTCTTACTTTGCATTGCATATTGGTGGATAGAAATGCAACAACACTTTGCTCCAAAACTCCCAAGAAATGGCTACTCGAAAACATTGCGAAACCCTCTTTTCTAGGATTTCTCTCGGGCTGAAAAACACCTCACAATCAATTGGGTTTACCCCCAATCAATTACCATGTAGGATCCGATCGTTTAAATCTATATAACAACCCTTTTTTGCTTGATCAATCGATTGGTTAGCTTTTAATTGATTGCTCTAATCGATTTCGAGGCTTTCTGTGATCTCTCACGAAAATGTCTCCAATAGATTAGCCCAAACAATTAGTGAAGCCTGAATCGATTCAGAAACCTTCTATTTGCGAAGAAAATAGTATTTAATTGATTACCCTAATCAATTGTCGATTGATTGTTACAATTGATTCTGGTTGGTTCTGTTTTTATGAAATAGGATCCCAATAGATTGGTGATCCACATTAATCAATTGGAGCTACTCAATCGATTAAGTCAATCAATTCGAGTAGCAAAACTTGAAAGTGTTGGTGCAACATCCCTTAGGTCAAGGTTGACCTGGTTGACCAAGCTTGAGTCTTGGTTTGAATTTCGATGTTTGACAATGCAAGGTTGATTGAAGAAGAGTCAAGTAGGTCAAGGATGACCGGATACTTGACTGGGAAGTCCTAGTGAGTGAAGCTAGGCAGGAGGAAAATCCTGGTGAGTGAAGCCAGGTGAAAGACCTAGTGAGTGAAGCTAGGCAATTGGGAAGTCCTAGTGAGTGAAGCTAGGCAAGAGGAAAATCCTGGTGAGTGAAGTCAGGTGAAAGACCTAGTGAGTGAAGCTAGGCAATTGGGAAAGTCCTGGTGAGTGAAGCCAGGCAAGAGGAATCCAAATGGGTCAAGGTTGACCAGACATTTGGTGAGAGTCCAAGTAGGTCAAAGGGATTGACCGGATACTTGGCACGAGAAAGAAAAGTCCAAGTAGGTCAGAGGGACTGACCGGATACTTGGCAAGAAGAGAAAAGTCCAAGTGGGTCAAAGGGATTGACCAGACACTTGGTGAGAGAGTCCTAGCTGGTCAAGGGTGACCGGATGCTAGGTCTTATGTACCAACAAGTCATGGTTGACTATATGTTGGTTTAGGGAGCTTTAGACTTGGTTTTGGACAAAAACCAAGGTTTGGATTGATCCGTTGATTGATCCAGCAGGTTTGGATTAATCCGTGGATTGATCCAGCAGGTTTGGATTGATCCGTGGATTGATCCAGCAGATCTGGATTGATCCGTGGATCGATCCAGAAGATCTGGATCGATCCGCCGATCGATCCGGTGAGTCCCCGCGAACAGAACCCCTCTGGATCGATCCGTGGATCGATCCAGAGGTCCCAATCGATCAGTGGATCGATTGGGACGCTGCTGTTTCGCGCGATAAGCGCTGGATCGATCCGTGGATCGATCCAGGCATTTTTCCAGAGCACAGAGGCGCTCTGGATCGATCCGTGGATCGATCCAAAGCCTCCCCGATCATTTGGGAGCAATCCAATCGATTGAGATTCGACCGTTGGCATCGTTTATAGCTGTTGGCGTGCGATTCCTTCAGTAATACTTTCACCGTTTCATCTCAGATCTTCGCCAGCTCCTCCACAGCACTCTCAAAGCTCGTGATCGCCAGTTCTTGAAGGTTCTTGGAAGCTCTCCGAGTCAAGAGGCGGATCAAAGGCAAGAAGAGAAGCTAGGGTTAGGGTTTTCTGCATTCATTGTAAGCTTTGTGCTTGTATTTTGTTTCCCTTTCCTTCTTCTTGTACCGAGAGTCTTGTAGGGCTTCTCCGCCCTCGGTAGTTACCGAAAAGGAGTGTTTCATAGTGGAGGGTGCGTGCGTGGTGTGGATCCTTGGATTAGTCATCTCCTTTGGAGGTGGATACCAAGTAAAATCCTAGTGTTAGCGTGGTTGTATTTGTTTCTGTATTTTCCGCTGCATATTCTTGAAGAAACAAGCAACGCCAAGCAACGTCGAGCAACGCCAAGCACCGAGCGAACGCGACGAGCTATTCACCCCCCTCTAGCTACTTTTGGTCCTAACAAGTGGTATCAGAGCGAGGCCGCTCTTCACCGGAATCATCGCCGGAAGGGTCAAGCATAACAAGAAGAGCTAGAGGGTGAAGAAGTTGAAGCAAAGTTGTCAAGTCAAAGAAATTCAAAAGCTCAACTTCTACAATGGAATTCCGAGATGGGCTCGGATTCGACACAAGGGTGGCTCCACCATACACTTCCACTGTTGGTTGCTACTCGGAAAACCTAGAGGTTCCACTGTACAAAAATTTTGTACAAAGGTCTGAACCTTTTTCCTAGCTACCATGTGTTCTTTTAAATTAAATTTTGGATCGCCTGCGGAACTTAACACGTTTGATCCAAAACTTAATCTATTTGTTCTTTTAGGTTTTAACTTGGATCTCCTGCGGAACTTAACACGTTCGACCCAAGTCTCCTTAAGTTATTAATTCCATTAAATACTAATTTCCATAAAAGGTTCCCAGTACTGACGTGGCGAGGCACATGGCCTTCTTGGATATGGGAGCAACCACCACCGACTAGACAAAACCTTTAATAGAAAGCTAATATTTAATTTCCTAAAATAACTTTAGGTTAACCAAAGAGAACAATCAAATCACAAGGAAAAGAAAGAAAACAAAAGAACACAACATCGAAAAACATATTCGAAATACTAGATCATAAGCCTCTTGTATTTGGTATTATTTCCATAAATAACTAGCATGATGCGGAAATAAAAATTACTAATTATACCTTGTAGAAAAACCTCTTGATCTTCTACCGTATTCCTCTTCTAACCTCGGATGTTGTGTGGGCAACGATCTACCAAGATGAGAAACCACCAACCACCTTCTTCTCCTCCAAGCAAGGTTCGGCCACAAAGGAAGAACTTTACCAAAGAAGAAAATCAAAATACTAACCAAGCTCCAAGAGATGCTAACTTTCTCTCCTTCTTCTTTTTCTTCTCCAAGTAGTATCCGGCCACCACAAGAACTCCAAGAGAGATGAAGTATTCGGCCACCACAAGAGGAAGAGAGGGAGAGGGTAATGGCCGGCCACAACACCAAGGAAAAAGGGAGAGAAAACAATAGAGGTTGTCTCTCATGAAGGCACCCCTACCCCTTCTTTTATATTCCTTGGCCTAGGCAAATTAGGAAATTTAATTACAATAAATTTTCCTTAATTTCCTTGACTTGATTTAATTGAGAGAAATAAAATAAAATTTCCCAAATCAATTTCAAGTGGCCGGCCACATCATTGGAAAACAAAAGAGGACAAGTTTTAATCAACAATTAAAACTTCCTAATTTGTTTCCGGAAATTTTAAAAAATAAAATTTCTCTTTAAAATCTCTTCATGGTTAATAAAAGGAAATATCTATAATTTTAATTTTATTAACATGTGAATAATTTTAAAGAGAAAATAAAACATCTCTCCAATCTACAAATAAGGAAAGAGATCTAATCTCTTTCTTTAATCTTTTGTAAATCTTTTACAAGAGAGATATTTTAATTCTAATTCTCTTTAAATTATATCTTCCACATTATAATAAAAATTAAAATTAAATTTCTTTTTTAATTTAATTTTGGCCGGCCCTACTAGCTTGGGTTCAAGCTAGGGACGACCACCCAATTTTATACCTAGGCCGGCCCTAGCTTGTTCCCAAGCTAGCTTGGCCGGCCCCTATTGGGTGGGTATAGAAGGTGGGTATAGGTGGGTATAGAACTCTATAAATAAGAGGCTACGATAGGGACCGAGAGGAGGAATTGGTTTTGGTCTCCCGATAAAATTAAGCATCCCGTGTTCGCCCCGAACACACAACTTAATTTTATCAATGATAATTCATTCCACTAGAGAACTATCATTGAACTACCGCACCAATCCCAAATTACATTTTTGGGCTCCTTCTTATTATGAGTGTGTTAGTCTCCCTGTGTTTAAGATATCGAATGTCCACTAATTAAGTGAGTTACTGACAACTCATTTAATTAATATCTTAGTCCAAGAGTAGTACCACTCAACTTTATTGTCATGTCGGACTAAGTCCACCTGCAGGGTTTAACATGACAATCTTTATGAGCTCCTCTTGAGGACATTATCAACCTAGTATCTCTAGGACACAGTTTCCTTCTATAATCAACAACACACACTATAAGTAATATCATTTCCCAACTTATCGGGTTTATTGATTCAACGAACTAAATCTCACCCATTGATAAATTAAAGAAATAAATATCAAATATATGTGCTTGTTATTATATTAGGATTAAGAGCACACACTTCCATAATAACTGAGGTCTTTGTTCCTTTATAAAGTCAGTATAAAAGAAACGACCTCAAATGGTCCTACTCAATACACTCTGAGTGTACTAGTGTAATTATATAGTCAAGATAAACTAATACCTAATTACACTACGACCTTCTAATGGTTTGTTCCTTTTCCATTTTGGTCGTGAGCTACTGTTTATAATTTATAAGGTACTGATAACATCATCTTCTGTATGTGACACCACATACTATGTTATCTACAATATAAATTAAATGAACAACTACAAACAAATGTAGACAATTAGACCAAATGTGATTCTTTATTCATAATAAATGTTTACAAAGCTTAGGCTTTCAGTATACATTCCAACAATCTCCCACTTATACTAATGACTAAGCTGCCATATATTCTACCATACATCTGATTCACATTCCCTCCACATGCCGATCGAAAGCTTTCGCCGGAAGGGCCTTAGTGAAAGGATCTGCCAGGTTATCCGCTGATGCAATCTTGGTGATGACAACTTCTCCTCGCTTCACAATATCTCGTATCAGGTGGTACTTGCGCTCTATATGTTTACTTGCCTTATGAGCTCGTGGTTCCTTCGAGTTTGCAACTGCACCACTATTATCACAATAAATTGTGATGATTTTGGGCAAACCAGGAATCACATCTAAGTCCATTAGAAAGCTCCTGAGCCATACTGCTTCTTTAGCTGCCTCAGAGGCTGCTACATATTCAGCTTCCATGGTTGAGTCCGAAACGCATTTCTGCTTAACACTCCTCCATGAAATGGCTCCACCTCCTAAAGTAAACACATAGCCTGATGTAGACTTACTGTTATCCCTATCTGATTGGAAATCTGAATCCATGTAACCCACAGGGAGCAGATCGTTTGCTTGGTAAACTAGCATATAATCTCTAGTCCTTCTCAGGTACTTCAATATATGCTTTACCGCAGTCCAATGTCCTTGTCCAGGGTTACTCTGATATCTGCTGACCATGCCCACGGCAAAACAGATATCAGGTCTCGTACATAGCATTGCATACATTAGGCTTCCTACAGCATAAGGAACTGCTTTCATGTCCTCTATCTCTTTTGATGTCTTTGGAGACATCTCTTTAGATAGAGCTACTCCATGTCTAAAAGGTAAGAAACCTTTCTTGGAATCCTGCATGCTAAAACGAGCAAGGATTGTATCTATATATGAAGCTTGGGATAGACACAACATTCTTTTCTTACGATCCCTTATAACTTTGATCCCAAGAATGTGTGCACATTCTCCTAAGTCCTTCATATCAAATTGTTTGGACAACCATACCCTTACGTCTGATAATACCTTGACATTGTTGCCAATTAACAAAATATCATCTACGTATAGTACAAGAAATACCACCACGTTTCCGTTACACTTCTTATATACACAAGACTCATCCGGACTTTGAATAAATCCATATGACTGGATTACTTCATTAAACCGGATGTTCCAAGACCTTGAAGCTTGCTTCAGTCCATAAATGGACCGATTGAGCTTGCACACTAGATGCTCTTTGCCTTTTTCAATGAACCCTTCTAGTTGCTTCATATGGATGTTCTCTTCAAGACTTCCATTAAGGAAAGCTGTCTTGACATCTATTTGCCAAATCTCATAATCCATATGAGCAGCAATGGATAAGAGTATCCAGATAGACTTAAGCATGGCCACCGGTGAAAAGGTCTCCTCATAATCGATTCCCTCTTTCTGAGTGTACCCTTTCGCAACAAGACTAGCTTTGAAGGTTTCTACCTTCCCGTCCGTCCCTCTTTTCATTTTGTAGATCCACTTGCATCCAACAGTTTTTACACCATTAGGTGGTTCTACAAGCTCCCAGACCTTATTAGAGTACATAGACTCTATTTCAGAATTCATTGCCTTTTGCCAAGATACTGCATCTATATCTTGGAGTGCTTCGTTCGTGGATCAGGTTCATGTTTACCCGGGATCAAGTCCGAAGACTCTCCCAAAAACATGAATCTCTCAGGCTGCCTCACAACCCTCCCACTACGACGAGGCACTGTCTGTGGTTGTGTATCATGTGTGACACGTGTTGCAGTCTCTTGTGGTACTTCATCTTGTACTGTTGGTACTGAAGTAGACATGTCCTCTCTAAATTCTTCTAAAACAACTTTACTACTGGGCTTGTGATCCATTATATAGTCTTCTTCTAAAAACTGGGCATTGGTGCTAACAATGACCTTCTGGTCTTTAGGACTATAAAATAAACCACCTTTCGTTCCTTTGGGATATCCTACAAACACGCGAACTTCTGTACGAGATTCTAACTTATCAGCATCTGGTTTCAGCACATGTGCTGGACTACCCCAAATCCGAATATGTCTTAGACTGGGTTTTCGCCCATTCCACAATTCTATGGGAGTAGAAGAAACTGATTTAGAAGGTACTAAGTTCAGAACGTATACTGCTGTTTCCAGAGCATATCCCCAAAACAAATTTGGTAATTCTGAATAACTCATCATCGATCTAACCATTTCCATAAGAGTCCTATTCCTTCGTTCTGCTACACCATTCTGTTGGGGTGTTCCAGGTGCAGACAATTGGGATTGAATCCCAGCCTCTGATAAGTAATTCCTAAACTCTCCTAAGAGGTATTCGCCACCACGATCTGACCGTAGTGTCTTGATACTTTTACCTAGTCGTTTCTCCACATCAGCCTTGTATTCTTTGAACTTATCAAAGCACTCAGACTTGCGGCGCATTAGGTAAATGTATCTATATCTTGAATAATCGTCTATGAAAGAGACAAAATATTCAAAACCTCCTCTTGCCTGGACAGACCCACACAAATCAGAGTGAACCAACTCTAACACTTCTTTGGCTCTATACCCCTTGGCCTTGAACGGCCTCTTGGTCATTTTACCTTCCAAGCAGGATTCACAAGTTGGAAAATTTTCCAACTTTAATGAACCTAAAAGTCCATCGGCTATAAGCCTCTGAATCCTACTTAAGTTAATATGACCAAGCCTTAGATGCCAAAGATATGCTTGGTTCATTTCCGAAGGTTCTTTTCTCTTATTAGAATTAGAAGATGAGTTATAAATTTCCATGTTTTGCTTTGTGGAAGAAATTGGATTTAAAATATACAAATTGCCAACTAATGCACCAGAACAGATAATCACTTTATTTCTTTTAATAACTACATCGTTACTAAAAGAAACTGAATATCCATCTAAAAACAGTTTAGAAACTGAAATTAAATTCTTTCTAAAACTGGGTACATAAAGACAATTTCTTAAAACCAAATTCCTATTTCTACTAAAAGATAAGTAGACGTCTCCCACTGCAACAGCTGCCACCTTAGTAGCATTGCCCATGTAGATGGTAATTTCTCCTTCAGATAGTTTCCTGGAACCCCTGCAAGGAATTGCAGACATGATCATGGCTCCCGTATCTACACACCAGGTGGTGGTAGATAACACCGCTAAACATGTTTCAACAACTAGAGTATGAGATATACCTTTGTTTTGGTTCCTACGAGGGCATCCGCCTTCAATGTCTGCACAGGATGAAGCACTTGCCCTTGACTTCTTCATTCCGACTTTAAATCTAGTACTCGAGATTTATTCACTTTCTTCTTGAACCACTTGTTTCTTCTTCTTCTTTCCTTCGGTTTAGAAGTAGAACCATTTTCGACATAGTGAATTTGAGCATTGTGACGAAATAATCCTTCTGCTTCTTGTCGGTAGTTCCGCTAATGAATAAACCCTCTTATTCATATTATAGTTCAGCAAAACTTCTAGGTAGCGTTTGGAGGATCATATCGATCCGGGTTTCCCCATCAATTTCTCCTCCAAGGATCTGTATCTCGTTCAGATAAGCCATCATCTTTAGGATATGATCCCTTACAGGAGTACCCTCTTGCATGGTGGCTGTCATTATCTTTCTCATGGCTTCTTGCCTAGAAGCCCTATCTTGATGACCAAAGAGTTCCTTGAGATTGTTCATAATATCATAGGCTGTTGGTAAATCTTGATGCTGATGTTGCAATACATTTGACATTGAAGCCAAAATGTAACACCGCGCCATCTCATCTGCTTTTACCCATTTCCTATGATATTCAATTTCCTCTTGGGTAGATTCACCAGTAGGTGCATCAGGGCACTGCTCAGTCAGTACATATTTATAGCTTTCAGCAGTAAGAATAATGTCCAGGTTTCTTTTCCAATCTATGTAGTTTGGTCCAGTAAGTCTATTCTGTTGAAGTATGATGGACAGTGGGTTGAAAGACATCCTAAGAATCACAAATAACTTTTGGTCAGAACTCTAAATTTAGAATAATATTGATTCCTCAAACAATACTATTTTAAATTAACCAACACCTCATAACACCGTGAATTTTGTATGTCACGTTAGTGTGGACGTATACAAATTCAACATTTGTAAAAGGAGGGTTTTAACCCATTAATTTTATTATCTTGTCAACCTAACTTTTTTACAAATAAAATTAATAGTTGGTATCATTTGGTCACACAAATAATAGCAGTGACTCCGTTAGGGAGGATACTATTAGATGTGTCTAAGTGTATACCATTACTTGACACTAAGTCCATTAATAAGATTATGCCCCTTCCGTTGGGGAAGATCACACGCTCTTAATTAACTTCCTATAGTCATCCAAAAATGGAAGTCTGTTCTAGTGATCCACAAACAAGCTCATCCGTTATGGAGGAAGGCACTCAGAGCCAACGCGCAAGCTTGTTTGCATCACTTACAAACCAGTAATGGAGACCATGGGATTTATTTAAAAATCCCTCTCCCACTTAGTTATTTATAAATGAGGAATTTTAACTATGCTAGCCTACTTAAACTTGTAAACTAACATGCACACACAGCACAATATAAAAGCAATAAATAGAAAATTTAATTTTCAACTATTATGGCTTTTATCTCTAATTGTCCTCCGTGTATTGTCATCCCAAGCTGCTGCCAAATTTGGCCACCGCCACCGGGTCTAGCTGTCGCATCCATCTTGCTCCTAGTTCCGCTGCGCCTCTGGTCCTTAGAAGGTTCCACGCTTTGCAAGATTCGATCCGCGACATAAATAGAATTTTACATTTTTGATCCTATATTCCATAAAAGGAATGTACATGTATCTAGATCAAAATAAAATCCTAATAAAACTAAATACTCCTGCTGTATTTTAATACAATCATGCACACACATATAAATTGCCCTTGACATGTCCAAGGGTCCAATCACACACATAATTAACTAAAAGCCATAATAGTTGGATCCTGCATCCACAAAGTTAGCACATCCTACTATTATCCTGCCTAAATTATGTATGACATGTGCATAATTAAACTAAATACCAAATACACAGAGGCAAAACCCTAACTTTGATACCAATTGTTGGTTGCTACTCGGAAAACCTAGAGGTTCCACTGTACAAAAATTTTGTACAAAGGTCTGAACCTTTTTCCTAGCTACCATGTGTTCTTTTAAATTAAATTTTGGATCGCCTGCGGAACTTAACACGTTTGATCCAAAACTTAATCTATTTGTTCTTTTAGGTTTTAACTTGGATCTCCTGCGGAACTTAACACGTTCGACCCAAGTCTCCTTAAGTTATTAATTCCATTAAATACTAATTTCCATAAAAGGTTCTCAGTACTGACGTGGCGAGGCACATGGCCTTCTTGGATATGGGAGCAACCACCACCGACTAGACAAAACCTTTAATAGAAAGCTAATATTTAATTTCCTAAAATAACTTTAGGTTAACCAAAGAGAACAATCAAATCACAAGGAAAAGAAAGAAAACAAAAGAACACAACATCGAAAAACATATTCGAAATACTAGATCATAAGCCTCTTGTATTTGGTATTATTTCCATAAATAACTAGCATGATGCGGAAATAAAAATTACTAATTATACCTTGTAGAAAAACCTCTTGATCTTCTACCGTATTCCTCTTCTAACCTCGGATGTTGTGTGGGCAACGATCTACCAAGATGAGAAACCACCAACCACCTTCTTCTCCTCCAAGCAAGGTTCGGCCACAAAGGAAGAACTTTACCAAAGAAGAAAATCAAAATACTAACCAAGCTCCAAGAGATGCTAACTTTCTCTCCTTCTTCTTTTTCTTCTCCAAGTAGTATCCGGCCACCACAAGAACTCCAAGAGAGATGAAGTATTCGGCCACCACAAGAGGAAGAGAGGGAGAGGGTAATGGCCGGCCACAACACCAAGGAAAAAGGGAGAGAAAACAATAGAGGTTGTCTCACATGAAGGCACCCTCACCCCTTCTTTTATATTCCTTGGCCTAGGCAAATTAGGAAATTTAATTACAATAAATTTTCCTTAATTTCCTTGACTTGATTTAATTGAGAGAAATAAAATAAAATTTCCCAAATCAATTTCAAGTGGCCGGCCACATCATTGGAAAACAAAAGAGGACAAGTTTTAATCAACAATTAAAACTTCCTAATTTGTTTCCGGAAATTTTAAAAAATAAAATTTCTCTTTAAAATCTCTTCATGGTTAATAAAAGGAAATATCTATAATTTTAATTTTATTAACATGTGAATAATTTTAAAAAGAAAATAAAACATCTCTCCAATCTACAAATAAGGAAAGAGATCTAATCTATTTCTTTAATCTTTTGTAAATCTTTTACAAGAGAGATATTTTAATTCTAATTCTCTTTAAATTATATCTTCCACATTATAATAAAAATTAAAATTAAATTTCTTTTTTAATTTATTTTGGTCGGCCCTACTAGCTTGGGTTCAAGCTAGGGCCGGCCACCCAATAATATACCTAGGCCGGCCCTAGCTTGGTTCCCAAGCTAACTTGACCGGCCCCTTATTGGTGGGTATAGAAGGTGGGTATAGGTGGGTATAGAACTCTATAAATAAGAGGCTACGATAGGGACCGAGAGGAGGAATTGGTTTTGGTCTCCCGATAAAATTAAGCATCCCGTGTTCGCCCCGAACACACAACTTAATTTTATCAATGATAATTCATTCCACTAGAGAACTATCATTGAACTACCGCACCAATCCCAAATTACATTTTTGGGCTCCTTCTTATTATGAGTGTGTTAGTCTCCCTGTGTTTAAGATATCGAATGTCCACTAATTAAGTGAGTTACTGACAACTCATTTAATTCATATCTAAGTCCAAGAGTAGTACCACTCAACTTTATTGTCATGTCGGACTAAGTCCACCTGCAGGGTTTAACATGACAATCTTTATGAGCTCCTCTTGAGGACATTATCAACCTAGTATCTCTAGGACACAGTTTCCTTCTATAATCAACAACACACACTATAAGTAATACCATTTCCCAACTTATCGGGTTTATTGATTCAACGAACTAAATCTCTCCCATTGATAAATTAAAGAAATAAATATCAAATATATGTGCTTGTTATTATATTAGGATTAAGAGCACACACTTCCATAATAACTGAGGTCTTTGTTCCTTTATAAAGTCAGTATAAAAGAAACGACCTCAAATGGTCCTACTCAATACACTCTGAGTGTACTAGTGTAATTATATAGTCAAGATAAACTAATACCTAATTACACTACGACCTTCTAATGGTTTGTTCCTTTTCCATTTTGGTCGTGAGCTACTGTTTATAATTTATAAGGTACTGATAACATCATCTTCTGTATGTGACACCACATACTATGTTATCTACAATATAAATTAAATGAACAACTACAAACAAATGTAGACAATTAGACCAAATGTGATTCTTTATTCATAATAAATGTTTACAAAGCTTAGGCTTTCAGTATACATTCCAACATTCCACGAGCTTCGATTCTTGGAAATCAAGAATCGAAAATTTTCTTATGATGGAGATAGAGCAATGGTTTGCTCTTATGGAAGGCTTCAAGACTCCAACAAACTCAAAGGGCAATGTTCTCAAGAGAAGCAAGTGGAGCCAAGAGCAAATCCAAAGGTGCGAGGCCAATGACAAAGTGACCAAGCTTTTGGTCAATTTATTGCCAAGCACCATCCTTTGCAAAATTGGAGAATTTGAAGATGCAAAGGAATTGTGGAACAAATTGATCAAGCTCCATGAAGAGATCCCCTTCACTGTACAAGATCAAGAAAAATCCAAAGAGGGCGACTCATTGGAGCAAGATCAAGAGGAGGACTCCGAGGTTGAGAGATACTCAACCTCTGAAGATGAAGTCCAAGAAGAAGCCTCATCTTCAAGGGAAAGCAATGAAGAGAACAAGGAGGGAGCATACTCCTTGTTCCATAAACAAGATGAAGATGAGGAAGCCTCCACCTCTAGGATTGAGGGGGAGAGATCTTCTTTGACCCCGGAGCAAGAAGAGGCCTCCACATCCGGGTCAAGTGAAGAAGAAGAAGATGGTGCCACCTCCAAAATTCAAGAAATATCAAATGGAGGAGCAAGTGCCATCCCTACACAAGAAGGTATAAATGTTTCAATTAAAAATAAAAATCATATAATATGTTTTGAGTGTAGGGAAAGTGGGCACTACAAGAGCAAGTGTCCCAACTTGGCCAAGAAGAAGGGTCAAGTGACACAAATGGGCAAGGAAAGCCCAAGGAGACCACCCCCGGGACAAAGAAGAGCAAGGAGCACATTGTGTGCTTCTTGTGTCAACAAAAAGGGCATTACCGAAGTCAATGCTCCAAGGGGAAGAAGATGGTCAAGGCTCAAGGAGGCACTAGTCAAGGGGGAGCCTCCAAGGTAAAGAAGAAGGTAACATTTATTGAGCCTACCCCTTTACGTTATGGTGAAAAGCATGATAGTTCAAATTTTTATCATTTTAATGCTATTTACCATAAGAATAGAGAGCATGGTAAAATTAAGGAAAATAATGTAGCTTACCATGCTAAAACTACCACACCTAGGATTAGGAAGGTAGATAAAAATCTAGGCAATCACACTAAGGACCTTAGCTACAAGTCTAGAAATAAAAATGCTCATAAATTTAATGGAAAACCAAAAACTAAGGACTTAGTGATAGAAAATCAAGTCTTGAGGTCAAGGCTTGATAAAATGGAAAAGACCCTAAAAATGATGAAAAATATCCTAAAAGTGCAAAATGAGCATAGTCTAGGTCTAGGAGCACAAAGGTCATCTAATGGCCATAGGGGTTTGGGATACAAACCAAAGGCTAAGAAGGATGTAATCTCTTACCATAGGGTTCCATATAGTTATGGAACCAACCCTAGGTCTAGAGGTCAAGTCAAGGATACAAGGGAAGATATCCCTAGAAGTATCTGTTAGGACAAAAGTAGCTAGAGGGGGGGGTGAATAGCTCGTCGCGTTCGCTCGTTGCTCGGCGTTGCTTGTTCCTTCAAAGATGTGCAGCGGAAATACAAAGAAACAATCACACAACGCTAACACGGTTGGTTTACTTGGTATCCACCTCACAAGATGTGACTAATCCAAGGATCCACACCAACACACACACCCTCCACTAAATAAAACTCTCCTTTATGGTAACTACCAAGGGCGGAGAAGCCCTACAAGACTCAATACAAGAAGAGAGGGAAAGGATACAAGAAATACAAGCTTACAAGCTTACAATGAGTATAAACCCTAACCCTAGCTTCTCTTCTTGGCTTTGATCCGCCTCTTGACTTGGAAAACTTCCAAGATCCTTCAAGAACTGGCGATCTGAGATTTGTGAGTGCTGTGGAGGAGCTGGCGAGAAATCTGGAGTGAATCGGAGAAGAGATGCGAAGAAAATGTGCGCCTGCGGCTATCGACCCGACGGTCGGATCCCGATCGATTCGAATGTTCCCAATCGATCGGGAAGCTTTGGATCGATCCACGGATCGATCCGGGCGCTCCCGCTCGAAAGCGCTGGATCGATCCACGGATCGATCCGGTAGCTGTCAAGCAGGCGCGTCCCAATCGATCCACGATCGATTGGAACATCTGAATCGATCCACGGATCGATCCGAGTCTCTGCTAGCAGAAGCCTGGATCGATCCACCGATCGATCAGCTCTGAATCGATCCAGCGATCGATCCAACACTTGGTTTTGCCCAAAACCAAGTTCCAAGCTTCTCAAACCAACATCCGGTCAACCTTGACTGTTGGTACATCATGCCTAGCATCCGGTCACTCCTTTGACTGCTAGGACTTCCCACCAAGTGTCTGGTCAATCCCTTTGACCCACTTAGACTTTTCTATTCATGCCAAGTATCTGGTCACTCCCTTGACCTACTTGGACTTCCATCAGATGTCTGGTCAATCCCTTTGACCTATCTATATTTCCTCGTGCCAAGTATCCAGTCAATCCTTTGACCTACTTGGACTTCCCAACACCAGATGTCCGATCATCCTTGATCCATCTGGATTTTCCCTTGCCTGGCTTCACTCACCAGGACTTTCACCTAGCTTCACTCACTAGGGTTTTCCATCTGCCTAGCTTCACTCACTAGGGCTTTCACCTGGCTTCACTCACCAGGACTTTCACCTAGCTTCACTCACTAGGGTTTTCCTTCTGCCTGGCTTCACTCACCAGGACTTTCACCTAGCTTCACTCACTAGGGTTTTCACCTGGTTTCACTCACTAGGACTTTCCTGTCAAGTATCCGGTCAACCTTGACCTACTTGACTCTTCTTCAATCAATTTCTTATTGTCAAACATCTAAACTCAAACCAAGACTCAGCTTGGTCACCCAGGTCAACCTTGACCTGAGGGATGTTGCACCAACAGTATCTTTGCAACCAAAGTGACTAAGACTTCTAAGAAGTCTAAGAAAGTCACTAACAAGGTCACAAGGGAGGCTATCCCTAGAGTTGACCTAGAAAATGTGACCAAGGCTTCTAAGAAGCCCAACAAGGTCACTAGGAAGGTATCTAGGGAAGTTATCCCTACTGAATATCTAGAGCATCCAAGGAGCACCAATAGGTGTTGGGTTCCTAGGAGCATTTTCTCTACCCCATAAATGGGTTAGAGAGTGTCAACTCTAAGTGAAAGGGTAGTTAACCCAATCATGAAGAAATTGACACTCAAGGAGCATTTTCAAGGTTTTTGTTAACCTTTGAAAATGAAATTGAATTATTATTTACTCCTTGAAAGAGTAAAATGTGCCTAATGGTGAAAAATTGATTTTATCTTAAAATGGCATAAATTGGGAAAACCTAGAGAAATACCAAGTTGAGATTTTGGATTCTCTTAGAAATTTAAGGCAATCCGGGCCTTGATTTATGTGATTATTCTTGAGGAAAAATGCAATATGCCAACATTTGAGGATATGCTTAATTTTTAAGTGGCATAAACAAATCAAGAGAAATAGAAATGTCAATTTAGGTTTTGGCATTTCTTTGAAGCATTTAGGGCAATCTAGGTTTAACACTTTAAGTTAAAACAAGTTATATATTTTGGGTTAGCTAAGTGGTTAAGGATACTTAGATAGGTAATCTAAGTATATTTTATTTATGCTAAACCTTGCCATGATTATTTGCCCATCATATGTCATGACATCATGTCTATTTTTACATTTATGTTTTATTATTAAAAATCCAAAAATACCATGTCATGACATTCATACATCAAGTAGTTATAGGATATTTTCTTTTGAAAATTATTTCATCTTGATGTATGCCATAACATAATCATGCATTAAGTTTAAATTCCTTGAAATTAAGGACAAATGGCATTTAACATCACTTATTAACAAGTGACATCCTAGGTGGATGTTTAATATCTTTAAAATGCCTAGATAGATATGCATGATCCCTAGAATAGGGTAAAACCAAAATCTCACATCTCACAAGGACTATAAGGTGACTTGTATGTGTTTAAGTGCACATTAGATACAAGTGAGATGTTAGGAAGATGAACAAAACTCAAGATGTTGATTTAGTGCATTCTTCTGAGTTTTAGGTTCATCAAAACACATAGTTATGTGTTTTCCCATCACTGGGAAAGCTAATGTACAAGTCATGTGCATTAAACCCAAGGAACGTGGTGGGATATTGGTTTTGAAAATGTTTTTAAAATGATTTTGGAAAACCTTGGTGAAGGCTATCTTTTGATAGTAATCACCATTGAATAGTTAGACACAAACTTGAAGAAAACACTAAAGTTTTTGCAAGTTCTCAAGTTTGTGTCAATCTTTGAAAAATATGATGTATTTTCATAGAAAACTATTTTTCCATGATAAATTATACCCTAAATAATGTCTACACGAAATTTCATGATTTTTGGATTTTTGTAGAATTTTCTAGGGGTTTTTGAAGTTGGCTGAATTTTAAATTCAGCAACTATCAGAACTCCGATCGATCCATGGATCGATTGGAGTGTCTGAATCGATCAGTGGATCGATTCAGAAGGCAATTCTAGCGAGCAGAAGCTCGCTGGATCGATCAGCCGATCGATCCAAGAATACTGAATCGATCGGTGGATCGATTCAGCAGGGTTCAATCGATTGGAACCCAACTCCAATCGATCGAAGATGCTGATTTTGGCTGGGAAAGCTTATTTTCAGCATTTTGAACCTATTTTAGTCTAGGTAACCATTCCAAACCCCTGAAAATACATTTGTATACATAAAAAGGGTGTTTTCGTGTGGAAAACAAGGATGGATTGGTTAAGGAAGGCTAAGTTGAAGTTTCGGTTGAGGTTTGTTTCAAATTTTGAATATTTGAACCTCAAAACTTCTAAAATTGGGTTTCCTAAAGTTTTGGGGATTCCAAGTCATTGTTGGTGCAATGACAGAAGTTACTACCATGTCTTTAGGGGGGGGGGACTCTTTAAAGACATGAAAACTATTTTTCATGAACCTTGGAAGGTGGTCAACCTTCCGTTAAGAATATGCTCAAGGTTGAGCGTTTGAACTTTAATGGGGAGTGGATATCCTCATTGTTCAAGTGGCTTCAACTGGATAATGCTCAAGGATGGGCATTTGCCTACATAGGGGGAGAATGTAGGGTTAAGGTTAATGAAGGGTATGAGACCTTCATTATCGTGTTGATTACAACGAGTGATATTGTGAACAACGATGAGCAACTCTTCAGGGGGAGAGTTTTCAACAAGTGAATTTGTTGATATGTGCCCAAAAATGGGGCATGGTTTGATGTGTGCCAATAGGGGGAGAATGAAAGGGAGTAAGTTAGGCTTTCATTACCGAGAGGGAGTTTGCCCTCTTAGGGGGAGAATGAAGGGCTTAACTTATGTATTCATTACCTAGTGGCATGAAGAAAGTTTAGGCTATGGGATTAGCCTAACTTACATGTGGTATTGTAAGTGATAGTGTTGGTATTGTCAAACATCAAAAAGGGGAAGATTGTTGGTGCAACATCCCTTAGGTCAAGGTTGACCTGGTTGACCAAGCTTGAGTCTTGGTTTGAGTTTCGATGTTTGACAATGCAAGGTTGATTGAAGAAGAGTCAAGTAGGTCAAGGATGACCGGATACTTGACTGGGAAGTCCTAGTGAGTGAAGCTAGGCAGGAGGAAAATCCTGGTGAGTGAAGCCAGGTGAAAGACCTAGTGAGTAAAGCTAGGCAATTGGGAAGTCCTAGTGAGTGAAGCTAGGCAAGAGGAAAATCCTAGTGAGTGAAGTCAGGTGAAAGACCTAGTGAGTGAAGCTAGGCAATTGGGAAAGTCCTGGTGAGTGAAGCCAGGCAAGAGGAATCCAAATGGGTCAAGGTTGACCAGACATTTGGTGAGAGTCCAAGTAGGTCAAAGGGATTGACCGGATACTTGGCACGAGAAAGAAAAGTCCAAGTAGGTCAGAGGGACTGACCGGATACTTGGCAAGAAGAGAAAAGTCCAAGTGGGTCAAAGGGATTGACCAGACACTTGGTGAGAGAGTCCTAGCTGGTCAAGGGTGACCGGATGCTAGGTCTTATGTATCAACAAGTCATGGTTGACTAGATGTTGGTTTAGGGGGCTTTAGACTTGGTTTTGGACAAAAACCAAGGTTTGGATTGATCCGTGGATTGAACCAGCAGGTTTGGATTGATCCGTGGATTGATCCAGCAGGTTTGGATTGATCCGTGGATCGATCCAGAAGATCTGGATCGATCCGCCGATCGATCCGGTGAGTCCCCGCGAACAGAACCCCTCTGGATCGATCCGTGGATCGATCCAGAGGTCCCAATCGATCAGTGGATCGATTGGGACGCTGCTGTTTCGCGCGATAAGCGTTGGATCGATCCGTGGATCGATCCAGGCATTTTTCCAGAGCACAGAGGCGCTCTGGATCGATCTGTGGATCGATCCAAAGCCTCCCCGATCGTTTGGGAGCAATCCAATCGATTGAGATTTGACCGTTGGCGTCGTTTATAGCTGTTGGCGTGCGATTCCTTCAGTAATACTTTCACCGTTTCATCTCAGATCTTCGCCAGCTCCTCCACAGCACTCTCAAAGCTCGTGATCGCCAGTTCTTGAAGGTTCTTGGAAGCTCTCCGAGTCAAGAGGCGGATCAAAGGCAAGAAGAGAAGCTAGGGTTAGGGTTTTCTGCATTCATTGTAAGCTTTGTGCTTGTATTTTGTTTCCCTTTCCTTCTTCTTGTACCGAGAGTCTTGTAGGGCTTCTCCGCCCTCGGTAGTTACCGAAAAGGAGTGTTTCATAGTGGAGGGTGCGTGTGTGGTGTGTATCCTTGGATTAGTCATCTCCTTTGGAGGTGGATACCAAGTAAAATCCTAGTGTTAGCGTGGTTGTATTTGTTTCTGTATTTTCCGCTGCATATTCTTGAAGAAACAAACAACGCCAAGCAACGCCGAGCAACGCCAAGCACCGAGCGAACGCGACGAGCTATTCACCCCCCCTCTAGCTACTTTTGGTCCTAACAGAAAGTTCACGTTTAGGGTTTGTAAATCGATTTTAAATCCTAACAATCAATTATTAATCCTAATTTCAGCCTTTCAAAGGTTAAAATTACATCTTACCTAATATTCGATTGACCTCAACCTACCAGGAATTTCATTACCCAACATCCAGTCATCCGTGACTTGTTGGGACTTCCCATTGCCTAGTATCCGGTCAATCTTGACCTGTCAGGACTTCTTCACCAACTGTCCTGCCCTCCTTGATCCACTTGGACTTTTCTTTGTCAACTTCTCATTGGACTTCCGATCACCAAGTGTGGTCACCCTTGACTCACTTGGAATTTTTTTACCAATCTTCCTGTTGAACTTTCTTTACCTAATCTCTAATTAGGACTAGTCACTCGGTAAACTTCTCACTTGCCTAACCTCTAATTAGGATTTTCCGTTGCTTAACCTTCCGTTAGGACTTTTCATTGTCTAACATCTAGTTAAGGTTTTCCCTTGTCTAACCTGAATTATAATTTTTTGTTGCCTAACCTCTAGTTAGGGTTTTTCCTTGTCTAATCTTAGTTAAGACTTTCCCAATCAAGTATTTGGTCCTCCCTTAACCTACTTGACTTTTCTCTCACACATTGTCAAAGATTGAAACTTAATTTCGTATCAACCTGAGCTTAGTCAAACCAATCAACCTTGATTTGAGGACGATTGCATCAACATTATTTAACCAAGTATTCAGGTTAGGTATGAGTAGGATTCTATTAGACCCGTCTCCACACATGATTACCCTGATTATCTAATTATTTAATCGGATTTAAAAATTTATTCATTCATATCGGATATTAGATCCTCTATCATATTTCGAGAAAATTACCATGCATATCTAGTCATCAATTTCTTTTAAAGAATATCTAAGTGATTAATTAGATGCACATCAACATCAAACATTTAATATGAAGATTACGGGGTGCTTGGTGAGATGATATGGAAGTGGAAAATAGGAAAGGGTGAAAAATTGATATTTTATTTGGGGAATTGATGGTGGATCCTATGAATTCAATCCCTCAAATATAAGAATGATCATTACTTAAAAAAAATGAAAGAATAGAAATCCCTCCATTTCTATTCCCCACTTTTACCGTCTCATTTTCCTTCTAGAAACCAACACCCACAAATAAATGACATATTTGATGACTAATGTACTTAATATATATTTTTTATAATGTCATCCGTCTTGTACTCTACCAACTCATAATCATCACTATATTGGCGTAGACTAAAATATTATTAATCGAGCTTAAATCATCTTTAGTTGATTGTCTTATGAACAATTTTACTTCTAATGAGTATTACTAATAAATATTTTTAATCTACTAGTCAAACCAAATTTCGAATGGTAAATCATCAATAAAAAATACCGATTAAATCAAATGTTAACTAAAAAAAATATAAAATATAAGTAAATTCAATTTTGCCCAATAAAAAAATAAAATTAACTTTAACCAGTGAAAAAAAATAAAATTACCAACATATAAAAATTTAAAATTATTTAACTTTAACCAATAATAGTTAAATACTATTAACTAAATATAACTAGTAAAAAATTTAATATTACCAATTAAATTTAACTTTTATCGGTCAATTTAACTTTGACTTGTAAATTTATTTTGGAAGAAAAAAAATTAATCTCGTCCTTTTCAATAGTGTCATATTGCTGGAAATTGATTTTATTGAAGAATTTAAAATCGTAACTCAATTAGGTCACACCTAGTTGAGTGGTCAATAATATATATATCCTCATTTTTATTTGTTATTCTATTTTTATTATCTCATGTCACTAGAACTAGAAGCACTCATCTGTCAGCTTCCTATTTTCTCATAAAAAAATTCTCTTATTTTAGTTGTTATTTTGTTAGATCCAATGAAATAAATCAATTAAACAAGTTTTAAAAAAAATCAAATTTATAATAAATTAGATAAAAGAAAAACAAAAGAGTAAAGAAGACTGTTCTAAAATAAAGTTCTGATTTTTATCAAAGAGTATTTAATAGGAAAATAAGGAAAGTGATATTTTACTATAGTAAAAAGATAAAATTTGATCCTGTAAAAGTTAATCCAATATTATTAAATTAAATACATAATAAAAGTAATAAATTTATTTTAATAAGAACTCATTTTTTAATAATTTATAAATTTAAAAACAAAATACCTATGCTTTTTTTTTTAAAGAATTATACTCTTGTGTGTGAACAATCATTTTCTATCACATATAAATCAAATTTAAATGGTGAAATTAATTGACTAAAATTGGAAAAACTATTATTATTTTAAACTAAGTGAGTAAAATGAAAATAGATTACTATGAAATTAGAATGAAATATTAAAAGATAAATTTTAAGTTGTTTTTTAGTTTGCATGATTGTCGTGAGTTATTAACAAAATTATAAATGAATCAAAATTTATAAATAAGTTTGATATTCCATTTCACTTGTTATTATTTGTATATGATATGCATAAACAAAGTTTATAAATCATACTCACCAATCCTACTCTTGTCAAACTTATAAATAAATTTTAAAATAATAAAGAATGTTTAAAATAAATAAATAAGTTTATAATATCAAACTCATAAACTAAACTAACCAAGTAATCAAACAAGCACAAATTAAAAGATCCATAACATATAAACAAATCAAACTCAAATTAAACTCAAACCAATCTCACAAAACTTGAGCAATCATTTTAACAACTAACTTGATTAATTTTAAGTTCACCTTAGTTTAACTTAATTATTTTATTAAATAATCTAAAATCAGATTTGACTTAGATCAACTGCCGCTCAATATCACAATTCACCCAATTTCAAACTCAAAGATTTTTAATCCACCCTTCAAAAAGATTTTATCCTAATAAAATTCTAGATAACTCCATAACTCTTTATAATTTTGTTATCACCCTTTCAACTAATAATTTATACCATCGAATCAAATTAATTCCAACTATTTATACCTATAAATATCTTAAATTAAATTTTCTTTTAGTTTTTTTTTAATATGGGCGTCTAGCAAGTTAGTGGCGTCATTGTTAGCCTTAATAACTTTTATAAAATAAATTATTAATATCAGAAAGAAAAATGACATGCACAATATTCAGGAATAGATATATAAAATAATAGGCTTATGAAAAATGGAATTATGGATCATAAATATATATATCTATATCTGAGCATTCCTTGAAATTTTATTTCTATATATATCATTGCTCTATAAGAAAATATAAGTTATATTTTACATTTATCTAGTAAATAAATCAAAAGAAAAAATTATTTGTCTTCAAAATTAATTACATAAAATTCAAACATTTGAATTAAATAAAACAATATTTCTATTTTTTTTTGCCCGTACATCAAAATTAGTAAATCAGATCCTCTCTCCCAAGATTTCCATATCCCCATGTCCCCTCATTGATCGGACGGTCATGACATCCTCGTGATATGTACTGCATCCTTGAGATGTGATCTAATCCGTCCGATCAGCGAGGGAATACGGAGACATGGGAATCTTGGGACATAGAATCTGAACTCCAAAATTAGGGAAGAACATTCGATTAATTTGATCCATAAATTAATTGAAAACTAATATTGACTAATCGAATCGAATCAAAGTTTTATTAAAAATGAATTAATTGAATTAAATTAAAAATTGATTATTTTGATTAACACTTAATTAATTAAATTTATTTAAAAATAATATTAAATTAATATTAAATTAATTACGAAACTAATTTTTGAAATAGCCTCCCAACCTTAAGAGCATCCACAGTTTGGATACCCTCAAAGAGTCCTTCAATGCTACGTTAACGCCACGTCAAAAAGTAAAAATCTCTCCTTTTCTCTCCACTATAATAAAAAACCTTTCAACAACTTTTTTTGTGGAGGTCCCACATTTTTTCATTATATATATTTCTTATCTCTCCTACATATTTTACCCTATATATATAATTAACATTTTATAAAATTTAAATCTACAAATTGCTAACACCCAGAATAATATTAATAATTAAAAAATTACATAAATATTACCATGCAACAAATAAAAAGATATAAATTATAATAATATATAAAAATAAACTTAAACATATCTACGCGTTGGGTCATGCCTCTATTTAATTTTTTTCAAACATTTTCTCATGCATTCGAAGCTGTCCAGGTGTCATCTGACTAGTATCTTTCGTAAGAATTTCATAATCTTATAAAAGATCTCAATTTTTCACAAAGCCATTTTTTCCATTTGATATTCTTTAATATCTTGCTATTCTTTGTTGAGAATTTATCTCATTGTGTCGTACTCTCTGATTTTGGATTTGTCCTTCCTTTTCGTTGCCTTTGGCCCAATCAAACAAATGCAAGCTTTAGAATCATCCACATCAACACTCGTATCTGGATTTGGATTTAATGCTGAAGTGTTCCCTCTGATTCATATGTCCTTGCCTTCTTGTTAGAGGAATGAGCAACTGATTGTAGAGCATATTTCTCATACTCTTTGAGAACTCTCTATACATGCATATACTTGAAATCCTTGTTTTTATTGTTGCCTTTCCACAAATTTAATGTGTTCTCCAACATATTTTTGTCACTTCATCCGCTTTGACGATGAGTATACAAATTATTATAGGTAGTATAAAATTCGTTTACCATTGACACAAAGTTATAGTAATGTGATTTTAGCACCTGATAATTTCTCTTTATATTTCTAATGGGCCAATGTTTGTTGTAATAATCAGCTATACGTTTCCAAAAAACTTGATTCTTCTAGTTATTATCAATGACTGCGTCAGTGCTGATAGTTGTCGATGACTTTGCAAGGACTATGTCTTCATCAAGAGATCAAAATCTTCGTTTAGAATCATCTTTCTCTGGTTCAACTCCATGCTCTTCTTGTGATGAGTATGATGACCACTGAAAAGTATGATGACCACTGAAATGTTGAAACAGATGATGACATTAGAGGTTTTTTTGCCGCTGATAGATGAGTCGATAGTAGTCCTTCTTGGTTCATTCGAAAACATGACTGGTGGTTGAGGAGGTGAAAATACGAAAGACATAGAAGACATCCTAAATTGGTTGCTCATGACAGACGAATCTGGGTGTGAATATATACCAAATGGAGCTGGGGCGGCATTACTCTTAAGAGGGAGTGAAGAATTTTGAGAATTTTAAAAATTTAGAAATTTTGGATGATATTGTGTATGAGAGAAAAATTGAGGATACTGGACCTCATAGTTTGGAGGAACACTGGTATTTTGAGAAGATGTTTTTTCTTCTATATTTGAAGAATTCAAAAGATTTGTAAAAAAAGTATTGAAATTTTTGTCTATTTTGAATATAAATAGAGAATGAAATGATGAACGAAATAGAAAAAAAAAAAGAGATGAATGAAAAAAAAAAAAATTCATCATGTATTTATATATTTTTTTAATTAAAAAAAAAGAAAAAAAAACCTGTGTATATATTTTTTTAATAACAAATATAAAAAAAAAACAAAAGACTGACTCCGTTGGGGGAGGTTCCTCCCTCAAGCCACGTCTGGAGATGCTCTAACGACCTGTTGTCCATCTCACGGTTAATTTGATCCTGTCTGTACAGACACTGTCCCAACCTCTCACATTGGGATGGTGAGACTCACACTTAAGTAGTGAGTCCCACCATCTCATTATGAGAGATTAGGACAGTGCCTGTACAGACAGGGTTAAATTTACCCCACCTCACCCACTTCCGCCTGTGGGGAACCCACCATTGAGGGTGAGCGGAGCCTTCGAGGCCCCCGCACTTCGAATAGAGACCCGATAAAACCACTTCGACGAGGAGTCGCATCGCCTTGACGCCTTGGTCTCGTCGATCGGAGATGCCTGGTCTCACAGCTCCCTCCGATTACTCCAACGAGCCCCCTCGCCATCCTTCCCTCACGATCAATTCTAAGGTATCACTGCTCTCTCCTTTTTGAGCTTGTTCCTTTTTTTTTTAATTAGTTTTTGTAGAATGAAGGGATTGGAGATGAACGAATAGGAATATGTTCGAAAACAGCGGGCTGCATTATCCAGTGAACAGTCTAGGTTCGTTTCATTGTTTACGAGGTCTGCTCATGGAAGGTTTCGTTGCTCTGTTAAAGGTTAAATAGCTAATTGTCACTGCTGTATATGGAAATTCTTCCAAAAGAACTTTCTTCTTGTTGGAAAAATGTGAATGGAAACACTTGTGAATTATTAGGCTCACATTGGTTGAAAGACATTATGACTGATCAATTGTGCAAAGGAGATGTAAATACAGGGTCTGAATTAAACAAATCCAAGGGTTCTTGTGTAAATACTATTGTATGAAGTGAGCCGCGGGCCGTGGTTGGGGCACAATGAGCCCACCTACATCAGCCCATAATTCCCATACTTCTCTTGAATTCTTAAAGTCATGTGTCACTTGCATACAATGTTGTTGCTTTTCATGCATGTCACATTGCGTGTAAAGCAAACCTTGCTGTTGCTTTGCATGAACGCCATGTGCACTTGATGTGCATAAAGACCACTTGACATGCTCAGAAAGTGCCACTTGCCTTGAATGGTGGTTGCTCATGTGGTTGAGCATTACTGTATAAGAAGGCCTTGATCTCAACGCGAAGAGAGAAGAAGAGAAGCACAAAGCAAGCAAGCAAGCATGAACAAAGAGCGAGAAGAAAGAGAAACTTCCATCATGAGAATCCCCTCAGTTCTTCCTCATCTTTCTGCCGAGCAATTTTTGTTTGGAACATATCTGTGATAGCGTTCATGTATATGCTCAGTTCGCCACGTCAACCTGTCTTAGGTTGTGTCGTGGTCTTACCGTTTTATCCTGGAAATCAGACGTCCAAGTGTGACCTCTTAGCACAACTGGAGGGGACGAATTTGTTTTAAGGAGACTGTCTCGCTACAGGACTCAGTGTCTTTGTTCCTCAGGTGACACTCCTCATGCAACTCGGACTCAGTGTCCGAGTTTGTTCGACGTCTGTCTCGAGCCTTCGGCATCAACTTCCTTGATTCAACACTTGGTGCACTCGTCGACTCGACAACTTGGCGACTCAATGTCTCGATAAATTCCCTCTCCGGTACAGACTTGGGTAGCTCCAAACGACATTGGGGACCAACAACTTGAGATTATCAGCTCAAGTCATCTTGATAGATAAAGAAGTATTGTACCTCCGGCAAATTGTGGATAAAAATCCAGCAATTTTAAAACAGATTCGTTTAATTGAGATGATGACAGAAGATGTTGAGATGCAACAAATTTAACATGTGTTGACCTCCTCCGCTCCGATTGGAAATGTTCCAATTAATCATGGGGAAAAGCCAAAGAAGTTCACTGGGTTAAACTTCAAACAGTGGCAACAGAAGATGTTCTTCCACCTCACCACGCTGAACCTGGCACGGATCTTGACTAAGGAATCTCCCAAGTTTGCTGAGGGTGTAAATGATGTGAAAACCATCACTACAGTCGAAAAATGGAATGAGTTTGAGTTCGTATGTCAAAACTACATTTTCAACAGTCTTGCTGCTCACTATACATTGTGTAATGTGAGAAGAAAACGGCAAAGGAGCCGTGGGAGTCCTTAGACAAGAAATACAAATCGAAGGATGCTGGGGCTAAAAAGTTCATTGTTGGTCGCTTCCTAGACTATAAGATGGTTGACTCTAAGTCAGTGATCAACTAAGTACAAGAGCTTCAGGTGATCTTGCAAGAGATTCACTCAGAAGGCGTGACGTTGAATGAAACCTTTCAGGTGGTAGCGATCATGGAGACGTTGCCTTCTGGCTGGAATGACTTCAATTACCTTAAGCATAAGCGGAAGGAGATGAATATCGAAAAACTCATTGTAAGAATTCAAATTGAGGAAGACAACAAGAGTTTAGAGAGGAAACTGTTCTCTTAGGCTACTGTAAAAGCCAACATGATCGAGCACGGTCACAACTCAAAACAAAAGAATCCCAAATCTTCTAAGATGGCATCCAGAGGAAACAGTTTCAAGAAAAAATTCTCTGGAAAATACTACAACTGTAATCGAGTTGGTCACAAAACTTCAGAGTATAAAAAATCAAAAAAGAAGCAGGAGACCAACCTGAATGAGGAACCAAACATGGATCTCTGTGTCATGGTCTTTGAAGTGAACCCGATAGGTCCAACCCACGATAATGGTGGATCGATACGGTGCTGCAACAAGGAACTACTCCACAACTTTGAAGAAATCAAAGATGGGGATAAGCTGTTCATGGGCAATTCAGCAACCTTGGACATTAAGGGTCAAGGGAAAGTAGTGCTGAAGATGACCTCTGATAAGGAGTTGACTTTGAACAAGGTGTTGTATGTTCTAAAAAAAAAGGTAGATCCGCTACCTTAGCGACCCCCCTAGTGCCTGCCTCACGGATATGGAGGGAGGTTCATGCAGGTACATAGGCCATAGGCGCATGGCGGGGTAAACCCCAGGTCGTCAGTTCCTGAGAATCGACCTCTGGCCATTACGCCAGAGATACCATGCGCCCACCGTCTGCGCTTCGCCCTAGGGGTGAAAAAAAAAGTTAAAGGTTAGATTGATAATTATCAATCCTTATCAGAGGTCATCTTCAGCACTACTTTCCCTTGACCCTTAATGTCCAAGGTTGTACTACGCCAACCTTTGAAACTCATGCTAGATTGATAAGTACGATTTTTTCTTCTCTAACTCAAACACAATTTGAAACTCATGCTTACAGAGAAGCGATCCGGAGACTAGATTCTTTCAAATCTTTAGAACATACAACGGTGGGCGTAGTTCAAATCTTTCAAACCTTGGACATTAAGGGTCAAGAAGAAAGGAAATCAGATGGCACGATTGATAAGTACAAGGCTAGATTGATAATTAAAGGTTATCGATAACGAGAAGATTTAATTACTTTGATACATATTCTTTGATATCAAGAATAACTTCCATCATAGTATTGTTGGCTATCACCACTCTATGAAATTTAGAAATACATCAAATATATGTAAAGACCATTTTTCTAAATGGAGATTTAGAAGAAGAAATCTACATAGAGCAACTTGAAGGGTTTCTGTGCCAGGGTAAAAAACAATGTTTGTATATTAGTCAAGTCTTTATACGACTTGAAATAAATGATATGAAAAGTTTGACACTGTCATGAAGGAAAGTGGATTTCAGATCAATGAATGTGATAAATACGTCTACATGAAAACTCAGGAAATGACTATGTCATGTTATGTCTATATGTAGATGACATCCTTATCATTGGGAATAATGATAAGATAATCAAATCCATTAAAGGTATATTGAACTCAAGATTTGATATAAAAGATATGAGCCTACCTGATGTGATTTTAGGGATTCAAATTCTTAGAACAACAGAAGAACTTGTTTTAAGTTAGTTCTATTATGTGGACAAGATTATTGAGAAATTCAATAAGAGTAATACTACGTTGGCATGGACTCCGATAGATACGAGTCAACATCTATCAAAAACTAAGATGAGAGTATCTCTTAGATAGAGTACTAGGGTAAAATTGGAAGTATGATGTATTTAATGAGTTCTACATGACCAGACTTAGCCTACATTAAGCAAGCTGAGTAGATACACAAGTAATCCCAGTGTTGAGCACTGTTAAGTACTGAGGTACTTGTGGTATACTCGTAATTATGAATTGCACTATACAAGATATCCTATTATGATCGAAGGATACAACGACGCAAATTGGTATCGGATATGAAAGACTCTAAGTCCCTAGGCGAAAATGTCTTCACTTTGGGAAGTGCAGCCATTTCATGGAAAACTTCTAAGCAAACTATAATAACTATAGTTTAAATTTGTAACTCTTGACAAATATAGTAAATAGATTGAATGGTTATGACAATTCTTAGAAGATGTTCCTAGATGACCGAAATCTATACCGGCAATTTACATACATTGCGATAGTTAATCGACAATTGGACAAGCACAAAGTCATCTGTATAATGGTAAGTCTCAACATATACGTCGTAGATACAATATCATTAGGTAACTACTCCCAATAGGAGTTATCACTATTTACTATGTACAGTCAAAGGATAACTTAGCAGATCCTCTAACCAAAGGGTTAAACATAGAGTTAGTTGCTAGCTTATCGCGAGGAATGAGATTGATGTAAGTTCCGATGTCGACTGTAGGTGTAAAGGAAACCCAACCTATGCTGATTAAAGATCCCAAGAATTAGGTTCAAAAGAAAAACCTAACTGTATTGAAAGACAATCACTGTGGGGGAACGACTCGATGAATCAATGAGCAGATGAAGGATAAGCATTCTTGCTTTTAATGCCCGTAGTGGAGTAATGGAAAATACTCTCAAGAGATCATCTATGTGAGAAAGAAGTGGGACCACTTCGAAGAGAATTGGAAGCACAAATCGTAGCGCTTCTCACATAACCAAGCGTGTTCATGACCAAGAACAAATGCACTCATGAGACCTGAGCTATATCAGGGAGAGTCCTCGGTGAGGTCTGTTCATGCTTACACAAATGACAGAACAGTTCAAAGATATTAGCCAATGAGCAAACATATTTTCCCAAGGGAAGGTTCAAGGGTAACACCTACCTATCCTATACACGACTTAACTGTCGAAGACTATCACATACCTTGTTTCCATTCATGTGGGGGATTATTGAAAAAATGTGAATGGAAACACGACTTATGGGTTATTAGTCCCACATTGGTTCAAAGACATTATGACTGATCAATTGTGCAAAGGAGGTGTGAATCCAAGGTCTGAATTGCACCAACTCAAGGGATCTTGTGTGAACACTATTGCACAAAGTAGACCGTGTTTGGGGCACAATGAGCCCACGTACATCAGCCTGTAATTCTCATACCTCGCTTGAATTTTTAAAGTCACGTGTCACTTGCATACAATGTTGTTGCTTTTCATGAGTGTCACATTGCATGCAAAGCAAACCTTGCTGTTGCTTTGCATGAACACCATGTGCACTTGATGTGCATGAAGGCCACTTGACATGCTCAAAAAGCGCCACCTGACTTCTTTATAAGAAAGCCTTGATCTCAACATGAAGAGAGCAGAAGAGAAGCACAGATCAAGCAAGCATGAACAGAGAGCGAGAAGAAAGAGAGTCTTTCATCGTGAGAAACCCCTCAGTTCTTCCTCATCTTTTTGTCGAGTAATTTTTTGTTCGGTAGATATTCGTGATAGCATTCAGGTATACACTCAGTTCACCACGTCAACCTGTGTTAGATTGTGTCGTGGTCTTGCTGTTTTATCTTGGGAAACAAACGTCCAAGCATGACCTCTTAGCACCACTGGAGGGGACAAATATGTTTTAAGGAGATTGTCTTGCTGCAGGACTCGACGTCTTTGTTCCTCAGGCGACGCTCCTCACGTAACTCGGACTCAGGGTTCGAGTTTGTTCGGCTTCCATCTCGAGCCTTCGGCATCAGCTTTCTCGATTTAGCACTCGGAGCACTCGTCGACTCAACAACTTGGATACTCGTCGTCTCAACAAATCTCTCTCCGACACAGACTTGGGTAGCTCCCGATGATATTGCCGATTGGCCTACTTAGCCAGGCCGATAGCTTGAGATTGTCAGATCAAGCCATCTTGACAGATAAGTAAGTACCGTCTCTCCGGCAGATTGTGGATAAAGATCCAACACTTCTTTGTTATGGTTTAAGTCTGATAAGGTTTAGTATTTACATATACTATTAATTGGAGATGGAGAGTGGATGAGGTGTAGAATCAAATACTGCATTGTCTCAAGGGGAGAAAAAAAAATTGAGTTACATATTTTGCATGTAAGTTCTTGTTTTTGATTTTAGATTTTCTACGAACACATGCTTCCTCTTTACAAAGAGTAGTGCACAACTCTGTCTTGGACATAGTATATTTTTTTTAACTGTTTTTCTTTTGCTACAATTGTTCAATGTTTGAGTATTATTGATGTGGTAAATGCATAGAACAAAGTGATTCTTTGGATATGTGATGGATTGCTGAACTTCTCTAAGGCATGGAGAGATAGCATATTGTTATTACATTTATAACATTAAGCATCATTGTGATCCTACCCTCAGGTGCTTCTGTTTGTTAGCTGCATAATTATGGTTAAGTTTGAGATACTAGTGTAACGTTACTGTCAAGAAGATTCTTATTCCTGTTATTTCATATACAAGGCCCTTCAAGGTAAGTATCAGTTCTTTCTTCAATTTATTTTCATTCTTTTTCCATAATTGAAAAAGAGTCCTGTATACTTGTCTCATCTCCAAAAATCCACGAGACATTTTTTTGTTTGTTTATGGTGCAGGAGCCATTTAATGCTGAGCCTCATCGCTCGGCTCTATTGTCATACATTACTCCTATCAATTTCTTCTATAAGAGAAACCATGGACCAATTCCAATTGTCGATGACATCAAAAGGTCATATTTTGTTCGGATATTTTTTCTATATAAGATGAACTTTATTTCCTATATTAAATAATATTTTTTTTTTCTGGGCAATAGGTATTGTCTTTCTATAGGTGGTTTGGTGAAGAATCCTTTGGAGATATCTATGTCAGATATCAGGTATTTGACCAAGAGAATATATAAATATGTATGTGTGTGCTCATGCAAGCGCACATCCAAATGCTGCTCATATTGATGGTTAAAACCAATAACTGATATTGTTGGATGGATTTACACTTTACAGGAAGCTTCCTAAGTATAATGTTGTTGCAACTTTACAGGTAAAGTGCTAACCATGTAACTTGATTTCATTGAAATCACGCTCTTTGTATATGCATCTTATCATTTCTTACCATTTCCTATATGCACCTTACCGTATGAGTTTTGCATCTTAGTTAATTGGAAAACCTTTGTGTTTTAACTGATGACAAGCAAAACCTGTGCAGTGTGCAGGTAATAGAAGGACAGAAATGAGCAAAACTCGTACAGTTAAAGGTATTGGTTGGGATGTTGCTGCCATAGGGAATGGTAAGTATCACACACTTCAATGAATTCTTTGTTGTACTTTTCCGTCATCCTTAAGGGAAAGAAAAACTATGCTGTGAAGAAGACAAAGACAACTGCTTGCCTTTGCACAAGGACTATTAATTTAAGTTTTTTTTGTAATGATATTCTTCTTGCCGTGTATAGATGACATTGGGTTTATCTTGACATTTTCGGGATATTGCTAGCATTTCCTTGAAAATCTTAGCAGATTCCTTCTCAGTCAAGAGGCTGCTTGGCAACCACATAAAAGCATCTAAAATTATGTATGCTTACAAGAGTAGAATGATATTTAATTATTCCTAAGTTCTAAACAAGATTGTTAACATCCACTAGTTCATGTCAGCCATTCCATTGCAATTGTATTTATTAACTTAATCATTTCAAAATTTCTTTTATAGATGTTTTGAGGTAAAAAAAGGTTATAAAAAAAGTCGATATAGGCTTCATATGATTGGGCCCCTATACAATACCTTATATGTATTGAAGCACATGTGATTTTTATGTTTCTTTACTATAAAATTTTATAATTTTTTTGACCAAGAAAATGTAATGTAGAACTGAAACAATCAACTCAAACTATCCATAAGATATAGTTTACATCTACATCATACTTCATTGTGAAATACAAATAATAATCGTATCTTTTACCATAAAGTAAACATGCAGTGTCTTGCTACCAAAAAACATCAAAATTTGATTTAACATCAAGGAAAATGCCTTGAAAGAAGAAATGCCATTGTTGTCCTGTTGAATTCATCTTACCTCTCACTCTCTTCAGTTTATTTAATTTGCTTCGTTGTTTACTTTTAAAGTTGAGGTACATGTAACATTATGAGATCCTTGGTTGAGGAAGCTTATTGGCTATGGAGGTTTTCAATTAAATCTCACCTCACCCTCAATCCAAGTGATATCTTTTAAACAATCATCTTATCATTCTGCTACAGTTGTAAAATCTTTTGTAGCCCATTTCTTTCCTTTTTGGAAATACTTTAGATTTTATGTACTGTAGTTAAACAGATGCCATAATTTTCTTGTCTAATATGTAGGCCTCTTCTTGTAAATAAAAAGTTAGCTTGAGCCTTATAATTTGGTTAGTCCTTTTTGAGCCAATGTAGTCTGCATAATCTTGATTCTCTAATTGATCACATATTCTGTAAAGACACAATCGCCACCGATATGGAACACATCTTGTTTGCATTTATGTGGAGGCTTGGATCACTTTCTCGAACAATGAACTCAGGCAAAAGTAGAACAAATAAATTGAAATCATGTCGTAACATGGATATTGATTGACATGGTAAGATAGTAACCATTCAACATATTTCTTGCTGTTATCGTCCATTGGCTTGTTGCATTTAATTTTTTTTGTGGTTTGTTTGAAGAATGGCTTTCCCTTGCAACACCCAAAATTCATTCCCGCTTGCAGCACTTGTATAACCAATCTTACCTGAAGAAGATACTGATTGAATTTCACGTTTTTCTCTATTTGGTGATTTCTGGTCGTGTTGAACTGATTTAAAAGCTCGACCCAGTATCAACTATTGTAGAAGTGGCATGAAGTCCAATGAACCCTAAAATGACTTGCTACTTTGGGAAGACCAGGGGTTCCCTTTTAATATAAGCACTTGTATGATGTTTGCATGCCAATATGGGATTCTGAGGTGGTGGAACGCTTTATAGACTGAAAGCTCAACACACCTCACTTCATATCAGGCTCAGAGGTACATGAATGCTCTAATATGATGTTTTAAGTGAGACAAGGTGTAATCCATGCCAACATGATTAGTGACTTGCAAGGTTTAAAATTTTGACCCGTGTCGAGATTTCGGTTCTGGACTGGAACAATACAATTTTGGTATCGCTTCGTGTCGTGCCAATATAGTTTCGGTATTTTTTAAATATAAAATATATTAATTAAAAACTAAAATATTTAAAAAATAAACAATATAAAAAATAATTTTTAAAACGGGAAAAGATATGAAAATAAATAAATAAATAAAAAAAAATTTTATTATAAATTTTAAATTAAAACAAATGATATAAAACTAATTAGATAATTTTATGAGGGTTTAATAAAGTCTTTTTAGATTATCTCCATCATAACTAGGAGTTGATTAAAATAATTAACCTAAGTTTAATTAAAAAAAATCTAAAATCCGACACCACTTGCGAGCTCGCATGATTTCGGCATTGTCACGGGATTGCACGGCTAGCCATGGCCGCGGGGATTGCGTGACTCCTTCGGCGCGACCGCGTTGGTTGTGCGACCCCTCTGCAACGACAGTAGGGTCGCACGATGCCTTCACGGCGGTAGCAGAAGGGTTATGTCACTCCACTGTTGTTGCAGGGTCGAGCGACCCCTCTGCTGTGACCACGGGGCCGCGCAACAAGTCGCACCTGTCGCGGGTTTGGTGGCGGGGTCGTGTCGGTGCCGGTCGCCAAGCGAAACGAGATATTTCGTCCGTTTCGACCATCTCGGCACGACATTTTAAACCATGGTGACTTGTGAGGGAGACACTTCCTTAATGTAAGCACGCATGCTTACATTTGGTCATGTGAGAGATGTCATGGAACACCCTCCAAACGTATGGGCTCAAAGCATCCTCAACAACTATGAGACAAGTAAAATATGTATTTAATGGTAAAAATGGAGAAGCTATTTGACGACGACAATAACAATCAAGCCTTTACCCCACTAAGTGGGTCTGACTATATGGATCCTCCTATCCCAATGGATTTTTTCCTACTATATTCTCATCTATTTAATTGTGAATTTTATAATGTTTTATCATTGTTAATCAAGTCTCCTTTGGTCTTTCTTTTCCTTCATTAGTGTGCATATTTTGCCGTGGTTTTACATCGTCTAACTGCAGTATTTATTGGTTGCCTATGCGCATGCCTATACCATCTTAAATGTGTTTTCCCTCAAACTTTTTAGCTAATGTTTTCATTTCTTATCTGTCCATTAAATATATTTGCACATCTATCTTAATATCCTCATTCCTGTGACTCTCATTTTCTACTCATGTGTTTTTTTTATATCCCAACATTCAATTCATATAGCATAGTAGGCTTGATCACCATTTTGCAAACATCAGAACAATTTTTTTTTCAGAAACTGACATGACTAAACATGAATTGGTGTTTTCTTGAATATCTTATCAGATTTTACATTTGAGTCTTCCTAGAATGTGGCCCATTCCAACCCAATTAACCCATTTTAATTTAGGTTTTTTGGTAGCTCTCGCATATTGTGCTGCCAGAATAACTAAAATTTGGATTGTAAAAGGGAATGCATGATCGATGATCCATCATTAATAATTGAGAGGATATCTGTTATTGCTATAAAATAGAGCTTTATCTAAAACAATGTCCCGTGATCCATGACTGTTGGTAACAAGATAGTAGAGGGGGTGTGTGAATATTGTTTATGCCTACAAATGAGATAATTAAATTTCTCTTACTAGTACTTTATCAACATCACCAAACAATGAACAACAAAGTAAAACTATAAACACGTAAGCGCATACCACATATACGTGGTTTGGCAGCCTCGAAGGCTCTTACTCCACGTTGTCTCATTCGAGGTAGCATTGGAGGTGAAGAAACTCTACAAAAGAGGATTATAAAATAGTGAAAATAGAGGCTTTGCAGTCTATCACAAAATATACTTGAATAGTTGTGACCTGTGTTAGCAGCCCTTTGAATCCTTTTTATAGCCACTTCGTTGAATTCAAATGTTGAAGCCGTTATGCAGTGATGGCATCGATCAGTCAGCCAGTTTGCACCATCAGTCGGTTGGTTTGTACCATCAGTCGATTGATTTACTCGTTATTGTTATCATTATCTGATTGTACTGTTAGTCCTTCCATTAACGACTTTGTTGAAGTTGTCTGTTGTAGCATCAGTCCACTATTCCATGTTTAGTCGTCTGACTTTCGAACAAAAACATTATGTTTGTCAACTCCTCAGCTTTAGTCAATTGCCTAGCTGACTCAACCATTAGTTGACTAAATTTCACATCAGATGATTTGAGTAAAATCACAAACACTGAACAAGTTTTAGGGTGTGTTTGGTTCAAGTTATCATGTATAACCAAGATTATGGGAAATAAAACATAATCAAATGTTGTTTGGTTTAACCTAGGTAATGCAATAAAAATTTGTTTGTTTGAAGGTTTTAATGAATAACCTAATTTAATATTTTACTATATTACCCTTAGTTACAAAACCAACTATATATATCTTTTAAACTTTACGTTTTTTTTCTTTTTCATATTTTTCTTTATTTTTATGTGTTTTTTATTATTTTTTATTTTTTTTTATTTCCTTTCGTTTTTTTAAATTTTTTTCGTTTTATTTTTTAAAAAATTTTTTAAAGTTTTTTTTTCATCTTTTAAATTTTTTTAATTTTTTTTATATTTTTATATTTTTATATTTTTTAATTTTTATGTTTTTAATTTTTTATTATTTTTTATGTTTTTTTAATTTTTTCCTATTTTTTATTTTTATATATATTTTTAAATTTTTATTATTTTTTATTTCTTTTAGTTTTTTTACATTTTTCTATTTTTTATGTTTTTTTATTTTTCCCCATTTGTTTATTATTTTTAAAAATTTTTAAAACATTTTTTATATTTTTATTTTTAAAATTTTTTTTATGTTTTTTACATTTTTTTTATTTTTTTATTTTTTTCTTTTTTATCACATTTTTCTTTTATTCGAGGGTATTTTGGGTAAAATTTTTTTGTTAACCCCGGAATCAAGAAAAACCTCAGTTTTCCGATGTTTTCCGATTCCGGGTTGCATGCCCTGCTTATGTGTCGGGCATGGAACATTACTCGGGAATTATCAATTATCTAAATCAAACAGGATTTTCGTTGATAACCTTAGATGAATGACCAAGGTTATCAAGGATAACCCCCAACCAAACACACCCTTAGGGTTTTGGGATTCTCAGTTGACTTAGTTACCTAGCTATGATCATCGATCAAGTTTCACCTAAATTGAGAACTACTCTCTCTTGAGTAATATGCTCTCAATTCTCAACTCACCATACAAGTGTCTTGGCCACAAAGCCATCTTCCATCAAGCTTCTCGCCCTTTGAATACGACCAAGCCCTTGGCTCGCTCATCCTACCATCCTTTACGCTTTGCTTTCGTAATCTGCATCCCTGACATTGTTTCACTCTTATGTTGCTTGTCCTAGGGTCCCCAGGATATCCCATACCATTTTTCTTCTATCTCCATGGACCTCGAGCTATTGAGTAAGCAAGACCTTCTCCATGTGTGTTCACTTGGCAATTTCCATGTGTGTGTCCACTGAGTCCTACATGCCTTAACAGACATATTATACAAAACCACAATGCCTAACTTAAACTCTTTGCCAACATCAAAACTTGAGGCCGAACCTGACCACTTGGGATTGCACCAACATTGTTGACTAAATGATGAAAATATTTATGCAAGTTTCTTGGGGGAACTAAGAGACCAAAAATGTAGTAGTTTCTGACTATACTGCTTCCTGCATAATATGGATTAAACTTTGTGATTGACCTTTTCTAAATGAACTAGGACTTAGCCCAGCCTATGCATGTTAGTGGAAAACTTACTACTTATGATTGACCTTTGCAGCAATTTGGGGAGGAGCAAAGTTAGCAGATGTTCTTGAGCTTGTTGGAATATCCAAAAATACTCCATCCTCCCCACTAGGTGGGAAGCACATCGAATTCATCAGCGTTGATAAGTGCAAGGTGAGTGGTTTTGTTTTGTTATTTATTTATTTTTTTAATCTCAGCTAAGGCAGTAGTAGAATAGTTCTCATGGTAATCTTTTCCTTAGTCTGATTAGTGATTATCTCTTGGCTGACATGGTTGCTATTTATCATCTTACTTTCTGTTGGTACTTTACCTAGGAGGAAAATGGTGGGCCCTACAAGGCATCAATACCCTTAAGGCAGGCCACAAATCCTGAAGCTGATGTTTTACTTGCATATGAAATGAATGGAGAGGTAACCACTAACCAGCCAATATTGATTAAAGTATATGCTAATGTTGTCTTCCTTTAGAGTTTAAATTCATTGGTGTCACTTTTACCTTCTCTCTTCCATGATGTTTTGCTCATTCTCTGAGTCAATTCCTCTACTCAACAGTGTTCTGTTTTACTTATAATGCTTGGCTTTCGGACAAAATTTTTAATATGTTGTTCTAGTAGATATTTTAATACTTTTCTTCTATATGCTTGTTAGTTTTTTCTCTCATACAAGCTTTCGCCCACTTGAATACGTGCATGACAACTAATGTAATCCTTCAGTTGTACAAAAATGGTTTTTTCAAAAGAATATGAAAGAAACTATACAATTTCTCAAGCAATTGAGATACCATTGGTTTACCTTACATTGCAATCAAATGTAGTTCATCTTACATTGCGAGTAGATGCTATTTGTCTTTGAATCTAAAATTGTTCTAATTTTCCTCATAATTATAACAAATAATATATAGTTTTGTCAAATTAGTTTCCTAATAGTTTCCACATATCTAATACTGGTAAGAAAGTAAAAAATAAATAAATTATAGTCTTAGACAAGGTTTAAAATCTTGAGTCATGTCGGAGTTTCAGCCATTGATTGAAACAACATTGTTTTGATGTTCCGATGTGTGGTACATGTGGTGAATTGGAGGTTAAAGGGGGAAGGAGACATTGCTTGTGCCGAGTAACATTGAAGTTTCGGTAATTTATTGAAATGATACATTTATCACCCGATATAGTATGAGACAAACCATGATATTAGGTAACAATATGATAAATAGATATGCAAATGCTGTTGAAATTTTTGTATCATTACACTATTGTCATTTCCTATGTTACTTCGGACTTGGGTAAAGCAAGGTTTGAAATTTTGAGCCATGCAAAAGTTTTGATTTATGATCGAGGAATGATACAGTTTTGGTATCATATTTTGGCTAAACTTATTAAAAATAACTTATAAGTTTGTACAACTTATAAGTTGTTTTAGGAGCTTATAAGTTGTTAGGTCTTATTTTAAAAATAAGTTGTTAAAGTGTTTGGGTGAACTTATTACAATCAACTTAAAGATATTGATGTGTTTGGTATTATAAGATTTTTTTATTAATAAAATTACCAAAAAGGATATAATACTATTAATAGAGGGTTTTGAGATTTTTATTAATAGAGGATTTTGGGTGAATTTCTGTACCGGGGGAGAGAAAATTAGAAAGAGGCGTTGGCGGAGAAGATGACACAATGTTGGAAGAAAAGTCGGCGGAGATAAAAAGATATTAGCCTTATAAAAATTTATGGAGGATAAAATAGGGATTTATGAAATTATATAAGGATATTTTAGAGAAACAAATTATTAAAATAAGATATTTTTTAAAAAAGTAGGGTCTTCCATACTTTTTTAAGTATCAATATTATTTTGGTACCTGTTTAAATATAAATATATTATTTAAGAAATATTTTTATTAATATTTAATTGTTATTAGATCTTCCTATTGGTAGCAAAAAAAAAGGTGGAGTCCGCCACCCCAGCGCCCCACACGGTCGACCTCACGACCATATGTGAGGAGGTAAATCAGGAAGCTATAGTTGACCAGTGCTATTAGATCTTCCTATTGATTCATATTTGAGATGTTTAATGTTGAGTTCAAGTTTTGATATTATCTCATAAAATGTTTGATGTTTATTAAGTAAAAATTAATTAGATTAGCTGGAGTCCACTAAGTAGACATGGTAGGATCAAGTCATTTTAAACTAAATTGGATTTAATTTAGCTTTATTTTAATTAGTTTAAAATTAAACTAAATTTATATATATAGATTGATTATTTAATTCATGGTAGTATATTTAATAAGGTTAGAAATTATTTTATTTTATTGTATTTTATTTTTCCTAATAATGTATTTTCTCCATTTTAAAGGTTTTTTTCTCTATTTAAAATAGAATAGAAGAAGGGAAAAAATTAACCATCTTTTAATATTTTTTTTCCTTTTGTTTATCTAGTGGATGGATGAAGGAGGGAAAAAACTAACCATCATTAAAGAGGTTAAGAGGTCTTTTTCTCTCTTTGTCTAGACTTGTGGATGGATGGAGGGAAAAAATTAACGATGAAGGAGGTAAAAAAATTAAGACAGGGAAAGCAATAGGGAAAGGAATTAGAATTAGTTGTGTAAAAATATAAAAAATGGAATTGACAAAAAAAACACGACTTGCAGCTGCCTCCACAAATCAGTGCTGATGCTAGTCGTCGGCAGAATGATAAATTCTACCCATATCGACGGGCACCATTCTACATTTTATACCATGGGTAAAAGTACTTTTTGTTCCTACAGATATTCTTTTTCTAAATTATTTAATTCAACTTTGAGGGATAGTGAGGGAGTGTCTGGTAGAGGGCGAAACATTGCATTTTGGAAATTGAACATTTTCCCTTCACTTCTGTATTTCTTATTGTTGCAAGTTTGCATAGTTCCATGTCAGATGACTTAACATTTCTCTATCTCCAAGTACTATTGATTTATTTGGTAGCCATTTTGTTGCTTATACATTTTTCTGTTATCATTGATTGTCACATGAGAAGATTTTTCTAACTGTTCTATAGACCCTTAATCGTGATCATGGATATCCATTGCGGGTGATTGTTCCTGGTGTGATTGGTGCACATTCTGTAAAATGGTTGGACAAAATCAACATAATTGAAGAAGAATGCCAGGTTTTTATGGTTCATTGAAGTTTTTTATTTAGTAAAATGTGGTAATTATCTTAGTGTGGATTCTTTAAACAGGGATTTTTTATGCAAAAGGATTACAAGATGTTTCCACCTTCAGTTAATTGGGACAATATTAATTGGTTTACTAGGAAGGCACAAATGGACTTTCCAGTGCAGGTACTTTGAATTCCTCTATGATGGTGGTCAAAAGTTCATTATCCTACCCAGTTGCATGCCTCTTACAAACGATCACACGTCTGCATCATTTAAATAGTATCCTTTATTCTAGATGACCAATGGAAAGCAAGAAAAGTTGAAAATGGTATTTGGCACTAATATTTTAAGTCCATAGTTTCTATTTAATTATTCAAATCCTAAATGTCCTTAACATGCAGAGACAATTCTCAGCAAATGTCTGCTAGTAACTTTTTTATCTCAGTTGATTTCTTATTTTTTATGATCAATTTTTAATATAGTTCGTATGACTATGTAACTTGTAAGCAAAAACAAAATTCTTGGACAAAATCTAAGGCCGCATTTGATTTGGGTATTTTTCATTTCATTTTTTGAGAAAAGGGAAAACATTGTTTGGTTGGCAATTTCTACATTCCTTTTCTAAAGAAGGAGATATCATTTTATGGGAAAATAGAGAATGTCTAAAAGTCATTTTCTAAGAAAAGGAAAAATGTATGTTTTTCAGAAAATGAAAATGAAACTAAATGCTCTCTAAGTTTCTTTCCATTATTTTAATATTATTTCAATGATTTAGGATCAGATCTGAAGGCTCTATGATGCCAGCGTCCAAATGGCTGATACACTTCAAAATCGTTAGGTTTTCCTAAATCTAAGTGCAGGCATTAACCCTTTATTTCTTAAAGGACTTTCAATCATAGCAAATCATCCTCCACCCTCATCTCTACTACTTTGGGTGAATGACAATAGTGTTTTGATTCAATCTCTCCTATTTTTCAGTGAGGCCATTTTGTTCTATGGTTTTCTAATAGTTAAACAATTCAAGATAGGATCACAACATGCTAATAAATCAAATGGAACCTAACTGGTGCTTGAAAAGTTCCGATCTTACTGAACATGAAATGCAATTTTCTTAATATTTTGCAGGTTGTCTTGGTATTTTTCAGAAAAACTAATTTCTGCTTTCATCAATCTTTGGTTTTGACAGAGTGCAATATGCTCTTTAGAGGATGTGGATGTTGTTAAACCAGGAAAAGTGTGTATACTATTGTTTTGGAACTTTGCATTCTAAATTCAAGTAAACAATTATAATATTTTGCATATCGTTCTATAGGTTACGGTCGCTGGATATGCTGTAACTGGTGGTGGTCGGGGAATCGAGAGAGTAGATATATCTGTTGATTGGGGTAAGACATGGTTTGAAGCTCAAAGTTATCAGAGAGGCAATATACCACACCAATCTGATGATTTGAACACTGATAAGTGGGCATGGGTTCTATTTAAGGCTGTTGTTGATGTTCCAGAAAATACTGTGATTATTGCTAAGGCGGTATGCACTATCTATTGCTACAATTATCCTTATGAAGTTTAACTATTATCCATACAAATGCCCTTTTCTTGTTACCTTATCTTTTATTTATTGTTCTAGCATTTATCATAAATGTTCACCTGATGGTTTAAATGGTTTCTAATTCTGAGAATCTAGTAGATGCCCTGCCCGTCAGATGAATGAGTAGAAAAGTTATTTATCATGTTTGCATAATCCAATCCACAGAATGTATACTAAAGAAACGTAATCAGTGACTAATCTAGCTAATAAACTTATCATACTAAAATTGATGTCATGTACACGTAGGAAAGGTATTTAATGACTGACCTAGCTAGTAAAGTTCTTACTAAAATTGATGTCATGTATTCTTAAGAAAAGTACTGATCACTGATCTATCTAGTAAATTGTTCATGCTAAAATTGATGTTACAACATCATTGGAAGTTCCCGTTTCCCATTTTATCAACACTGCTATCATGCTTTATTCTATCATGAAAATATATACGGCTGTGGTGGACTCTTATTGACATCATTGGAATTCACTGTTGTTTTCCCTTTTTATAAAGGCACTGCTATGATGCCTAGGTGTATCAAGAGAATATATACTGACTTCACAGTGGAACCTTTTTATATATTCCAAAAGTTCAGGTTACAACTGAATCTTTTGCACTTGATGGTCTTGGACCAATCTATTAACTTGGATTATGTAAAAGGAGACAAAGTGTTAGTATGGCGGAGAAGCCCTATTGACAATATGATAGGTTAATCTTCCCTTGGTCAGCGATCTCATGAGATTGCTGCCTTACAAAAAGAAAATATGAAATAGAAAACTTTGTATTATTGCTAGAATGGATAGAAAGCTTCTTTTAGAGACCCAAAGACATGTAAAATAAAGTAGGTTAACCAGAAATAGTAAAAGTAAAATAAATTGTGCTTTATATTGTATAAAATACAATTATAGTTTAGATCCTGGACTGATTTATTTTATTGGCCCTGTTTAATTAAAAGTGATTTATGTTATTTGCATTGCTGATAACTAGTGAAGCTCTTCTAGTCCGTTATCTTTATGTAGTGAATTACTAAAAAAAAATTTGAGAAGACTTTCATTGTTGTCCTCAAGATCTTTTCTAGAAGCAGAGTTCCCTTAGGTAATTTTATAATCATTATGGAGGCCCAAGTTTGAATTAGTTGATGAATTAAGGCTGGATTTATCTATTTATTTTGTGTATTTTCATTTTTCTTTGACTTTTGCTACTGAAGAGAGCCTTGACTCAATGGAAAAGTCGTTGTCATGTGACTTTCGCAGAATTAGTTTATTGCAAAATGTAAGATGAGGTTATGTACAATAGACCTAATGTGGTCTGACCCCTAGGATCCCACATTGACAGGAACTTTATGGCTGCTCTTTTAACTTTTACTGCTGCAACAAAAACAGAGGTGCCACAAAATGCAATGCACAGTGTGAATCCTATTCTCCTTGCTGCTGAGAACTAGTTAGTAAGGTTTCAAGGATACATTATTTTAATAGGTTTTTGGGCACTAACTTATTAATTTTCAGATTCATCATTAAAATATCCATGAACTATGGCATAAATTCAGTCCTCTCAGAAATCTCATAATGCCATATAGGAGCAACAACTTTGTGTCCTATTTCTGAATGAAATCCCAAGCAGGGAAGTAATAATCAAATTACTTTTGATCATTTCAAGACAGGAACTTTGGAGAGGAATTTTGCTATGGTGTCACTAAAATCTACTCAATATCAAACAGTTAATCGAGGTCTTCAACCTAGGATGCATGGAACATTATGAGTTAATAGGAACTAATACCATTCTACATGCTTTGTCTTATATCTATTGATGCCTGCTACTTACATGGCTAATTTGTTCTCTTTTATCTCTCACTTCTCAATTTTCAGGTCGACACTGCTTCAAATGTACAACCAGAAAATGTAGAGGTCGTGTGGAATCTAAGAGGTATTTTGAACACCTCATGGCACAAGGTCCAAGTGCGGTGAGCCTCACAAGTGGTGATATCCAATCTGTGAAGATGAAAGAGTATAACATGACACCCTTCATCCAGTCCACCTCAAGCTTAATGCTAAAAATAACCTGCAAGTCTTGGGTTCTTTCATGGCTGCAGTTTTCGCTGTTGGTATTGTATTTGCCGGTAAGTAAGATGCCAACGTTTCTTGTCCAGAATTTGCCACATAAAATGCTACTTGTTTTTGCGATGGTTATTCCTGCTCAGCTTTTTTTCCCCCTTTAACTTTGAATACAAGTTAATAACCATAATAAATACAATAAAAGACAAATGGATGATATATTCTTTTGAGAGGTAGAGAAAAGGTTCGAGTAGAAAACCTTGTTCAACTCTAGAGGAGCTTAGATGTAGGGGAACATGGTTTTAGGTTCTCTTTCATTGTTGGTTTACCTAATTTAAATAGATTGTCAAGCTCAAAGAAAGTAGAGATGGTTGCTGCAATCATTCCTCAAGTGTTTGAGTTCGATATAAGATTTTGATATTTGTGTAAAGGATTTAAGCTAGGCCATGAATGTGATGTGCGCGCTAAAGTTTTACAAGGAATTTTAAGTTGTACATAGAGTTTAGAGAGATGGTGACCCATTGAAGTCAAGGGTTGATGATAAATTGGCATGTCCACACCCAGTGGCTTGAAGGTCTAATAAAAAAATAATTAATTAGGTTAGATAACGTCGAGTCTGGGGTGACCGGTTCGGTTCCACGGAAATTTTCCATCGGTCACCAGGATAAATTGGGAAGCGCTCGCAACGGGTAGTCTAGGAACCCAACATCCTTTAGTTACGTGGTCCATTTGGAAGAAAGGCTTGAAGGTCTAATAAAGTTCAGAGAAGGTTGCAGGAAACATTCCATGGACCATAAGATGATTAGTATTAAGGTGATTAGAGTCGTCAATTTGGGTTGGGCCCGTCGGGTTGGCCCGCCCCGCCAAACAATTTAAGCGGGTTGAGTTGAAATTTTATCAACCCAAGTCCGCCGTGGGCCGACCCGCCTAGGCCCGCGACCCGCGCGGGTCGGCCCGCTCGGGCTTGGGTTGGCCTGCGGGTTGAAAAACACATGTAAGATAAGTTTTAAACCAATTTATTATCTTTCTTTGTTATAATTTTGAAATAAAAATAGTACTTTTCATCCAACATAGGTATTCGTTTGTGTTCATTTATATTTAAAATATATGTTTATGTATACATTTAATTGTAGAAAACTTTTTCGAAGTAAAATATTGAAGATATGAAATATTTTTTAATTTTTTTTTAAATTTTTGATGGGCCCGCGGGTTGGCCCGCCAAACCCGCAACCCGCCTTAGAATGGGTTGGGTTGAAAATTTCCCAACCCGCCAAGTAGGCGGGTTGGCCCGCCCCGCCCCGCCAAATAGTTAGCCCGCCACGGGCTGACCCGCCCCGCCACGGGTTGGCCCGTTTGACAGCTATAAAGGTGATGTTGGAGCAATTCGTGGAGCATGACTTGGTGTGGCTAAGTTAGTTAACTCAATGACTCAGGATCTTTTGGAGATTGAAGAAGGATAATATGGGGCATTTAAGGAATCATAAAACTAGGGGTGTAATCGAGCCGAGCCGAGCCGAACTCTTGAATGTTTGAGCTTGACTCGTTTATAATTTAGCCGAGCTCGAGCTTTATTTAACGAATATATTCATGGCTCACGAGTTTTTATCGAGCCTAAACGAGCTTAATAAATATAAATCATAAATTTAAATATTCATTAAAAACTAAATTATATATTTAGAGAAAATTATAATAATATTATTAAAATTTATAATTTTATTCTAATAAATAAATTTAATATATTTGTCTATATTTTTCATAAGTAGAGTGTAAAATCTATAAATTTAATATCAAAATTATTATTATTTTATTTAAAAGTTGCTTAATGAGCTTAATGAACGTATTCACGAGCTAACGAGCCGAATATTGCGAAGCTTGAGCTTGGTTTGTTTATCTTAACGAGCATCATTAAACGAGCTCAAACGAGTTTTTATCGAATCGAGTTTCGAATAGCTCGCGAGCGGTTTGATTCATTTACACCTTACATAAAATTAGGAGCATTGAAGTGTAACGTTGATGTCAATTAGAAGAAGGTGAACTACTAAGGTGAAGTATGAATGATAGCATGTGTAACGTTCCAAGTATTTGGTATGGACGAGTAGCTTAGGGGGAGATGACTTTCGTGTTGAAGTCAAAATGCAAAAGATAAACTTTGATATGTGAGCTGTGAGAGTTGAGAGATGGGTATCTTTTGAAGAGGATAGATCTTAACTTAGGTAAGAATCAATTATTAGGATGATGGTAATCGAGACTTAGTCTTGGAGGTGATTCCATTCAATTTGTCAGCCAAGTCGACCAAGATATTGACTCAGGCTTATTAGTTAGCGAAAAAAATATATTTTTTCTGTCTAAATTTGATTGGGTAGTTCATTGATTTGTCATCTATCGATTGATTGATAATGATTAAGTTGTTGACCACCTGCACTAATGACTAGTAGTCATTCTTGATTTGTCCCCAGGGTGTAGCACAGATGGGGAGTGCATGGTTATGTGGCTGAAAGGTCCAGGGGTCGATCCCCGGGATGTCACTGCCTGGGGTTAACGTCTTCGTTATGTACTTTTCACCTGTGTACTTGCATTTACCTCCCTCCATATCCGTGGGACCGGCTCTAGGGGGCCGCTGATGTGGCGGTTCCACATTTTTTTAGTAGTCATTCTTGATTTAGTCAATGAGATTAATTGAATTTATCATTTTTTTAATTATCATCCTTGATTTACTTCTTGTGTGTTGACTTAGGGACGAATTAGCGGATACTAGGGGCGAGTAAATCGCCTTTTGCCATATGTTATAATAGAAAAATGTATTGATTTATCATCAATTGATTGATAATGATTACTAGTTGATTGATGTTATAAAAATACATTATTATGTCCCTCTTATTTTTGATTTTTTTTTACTTATGTTCCTAAAATATTTTCGTTCATATTTATATCTCTTCTCTTTTATTTTTATTTTAGATAATATCTTTATCGTTAATTGCTCCATGAATATCAGAGAAGTGCATATGACGTGCACGTGACGAGAATCTCTTCAACCTCCCGCTTTCCAATCTCTTGAGCAGTTTCTTTGAGGTTGCAACTTAGCTTCTTGAGGTAGCCACTGGCTCCATAGGATATCATCACTTTCTTGCACTTCTTGCTCGAAGGAAGCGCCATGAGGCACGTTACAGCGTGTTTCTTCACTGTGTTTTGGGGCGCGGATCAAGAAATTGGACAAGATTGGGAATGCATTTATCCTCCTTGATCTTGTTGTCATTTTGCGGGTAGGCAACTAGGCTTGCAATCGCCTATGTTACGATTTCCCGGGAAGAATTGCTCTTTGCCTCGAGCATGTTTATCAGAGATGGCAAGCAACCGGATTATCCGACGAGTTTTTTGATCTCCAAGGAACAAGAGATCTTACACACGACGGCGGTGGCGGTGACGGTTTGTTGAGCCATCAAAGATCCGGTTTTTTGCATGTTTGTCGGTCTAGGGAGGAGATCGAGCGAAATGAGGTTCTCCATGGAGACGGATCCAACAAGGTTCTTCACTGTCGTGATCACCGACTTCGGCGGTATGGGCCGTCAAGGTACGTGAGGAGGCTTCGGATTCCTCCTTCCAACATGATCAGCTACCAAAATTTCTCAGTTTCGGAAGTCAATTGGAGCATGCATTCGACGGCTTGCTCCTTCAAGCCCAAAATGACGTCGTAATCGAGCACGTTGATCATGACATGGACGATGCCCTCGTCCACTAGGGTTTGCCTCACTTCGGTCATGGCAGAGAGGTTCTTGAATGTCGCAGCGATGATCGATTGGGAGATGGAGTCGCTGACTTGGTAGAGATCGATGAGAGGGGGGATTCCGCCATGGCTAACGATAAAGCGGGAGGTAACTGTGGAAGCTGAGAGTTTTTAAACAGAAAACACTTCCTTTTCTTGGGCAATGAAGCTGCTTGATTCCAGGAGTTGGATCAACAGTGGAATCGTCCCTTCGGAGATGAGGAGAGTGCCCCAATTCCCCAATTTGATGAGGGAGCATATCGCGATGGTAGCCTTCTCGTGAACCATCGACGACGTTGAGGTCAGAAGCTAGATGAGGGTTTTTTAAGTTAGGGTTTCTTTACGCCGAATGAATGACAATGGGGCTCTAATTTGGAATTTTTTTTAGAGTCACGTGCACATCACATTTCATGTCCGTCTATATTCACGGAGCAATTAACGGTAGAAATATTATCTAGAACAAAAATAAAAGAAGAGAGATATAAATGAGAACGAAAATATTTTAGAGACAAATGAAAAAAATTAGAAATAAGAGGGACATAAAAATAATAATGTATTTCTCCATAGAAAAGGATAAAAGAAGTTGTTGATCTAACAAAGTTGTGAAGTGAGAATCAAATGATTTAAGGGTTACAGTGGAGCAATTGATTGATAATGAATTCTAGTTGACTTAAGCAGTAGTTGGTAGATTTAGACTAAAACGATCGACAAACCAGTTGACCGGTGGTGGATTTAGTCGATTGAGTTGCGATAGATTAATAGAATAAGTGGATTTTGAAGTATTGAACACTATATAAAGTGGAGGAAGGTGGACATTTGAAGGCCGCAAAATAATGATTCTAGAGATCATTTGACCTTCTCTTGTAATCCTTTAGCTTTCCTCTGTAAGCACTTATTGTAGTTTATGTTATAAGAGGTTTTTCCAGATTATCCATTAAGAAAGAAAATATACCTTTAAGGGTGTGTTTGGTTCAGGGTTATCGCTGATAACCTTAGCTGGTTATCAAAGATAATCTTGTTTGGTTTAAGTAATTGGTGATTTTCGGTGATGCAACATTCCCGCCACATCAGCAATTAGGGAATAGAACCAAGAATCACAAAACCTTGAAAATCTTAGGTTTTCTACAATTCCAGGATTATCAATATTTTTTCCCAAAATTACCCTTCAAATCACATGTGGCTTTCCTCAAGGCCGGCGCCCTTACCGCAGATTGTTCGCGCGGCGCCGAACTCCTTCCCGAGTCTTCATCGCGCGGCTTCCCTCACCCCCGAGCCTTCACCTTGCGCCGCCGGACTCTCCTCCTCAACGGAACTCCTTCCTTCCCTCTCCCTCTCGCGAGATCCCACAACCTCGCCAACCTCTTCTCCTCCGTAGACGGAGCTTGTCCAATGGATGTTCTTCCTCTTGAATCGCCGACCGTGGCCCTTCTCCACCGATCTCGCTTCTTCGCCGGCGCAAAGCCACCATAGCCAACTGCTAGGGACCAACATGATCTATTGCTGTGGGTCATCACCGGAGCAGTGGCGACGCCGTTTTTCCCCTCCAAGCCCGAACCCTAGCTTCGATTTCTCGTTGCCATCCCTACGGGTTCCAACCGAAGATCGATTCCTCTTGATGAATCAAGCTCCAAGATAGAAGTTTGGTGATTTCAAGTATAGATAAGTGAAGGTTCGTGTTTGCTCTGTGTAAATTTTCTGCAAGTATAATCCCCTCTCTGAGTATGGGTTTTGGGAAGTAGAGTGGGAGTGGGCGTGCAAAACAATTCTAATGATGTCTTTGCTTCTTCATGGAGTTTTCCTAGTTTTCTGCTTCGGATTTAGGAGGTCTTCAAATGGTTTTTGATGTTGCTTTACTTCAATTTAGTGGGATTTTGAACAAGTGTTGAGTTTTTTTTGTATTAAGTTGATGAACGGTTTGAAGGAGTTGATGATGTGAATAGGTGTTGGGTACATGAGGACTAAGTGGTTCTCCGCTTACCATCGTGCAGCCATTGTGGAAGAAGCCGAAGCCAAGGACAACTCCGCCGAGGAAGCGACGACGGTGGCAATAGAGGTGGTGGGCTCGCCGTGGACGACGGTGCCAACGAGGCCAAAGCCGGGGGATAAGTTTCTCACCGGACTTGCTTTGGCCTTGCAAAAAATAAATACTTATTTTTTTAATATATTTTCGGATTTTATTTTGAGTGATATAATATCATAGTGAGAGTTAATATTTTTCCTTATTATCTTAGATTTTATATAAATACTTAATATTAAGAAAATAAAAGATTTGGAACGAAATCTAATCGATCTAAATGTATAACGTTGATAATAAATACAACTACTATTTATTAAGCTCTACAAAAAAAACTCTTTTTTTTAAAGAATATTTTCAACTACTATTTAAACCAGGGTAATATAATAAATGTCAAGTTAAATTATATCATTACCTAGTTGAACCAAACAAGGTTAAGATTATGTTTTATTCTCCCATAACCTTGGTTATGTGATTATCTGATAATCACATAACCAAGATTATACATGATAACTTGAACCAAACACACCCTAAGAATTATTCATCGGTGAGTCATCAGCTATAAATAAAAAAGAGAGTTTCAAACTACGTTATATCGATATATTAGTGATTTTGATATTAAAATTATTTATTTCATTTTACTAACTCTGTGTATAAGCCTGTTTGCAAGAACAATTGCTAATCATCCTTTTTGGCTGTCGATCATTTATCTCAAGGGGATCTTGCTAAATAATTTTAACTAAAATTATTATATGATTAATTTTTAGTCATTTTATTACTTTAAAAGTATAAATGGACTCTCATAGCTTTTTAGAGTGTATTTATCTCTCAAAATTTAAAAATATAATATATATATATATATATATATATATATATATATATATATATATAATAATTTTGATCAAAATCACTATAGATGCCACATTTAAAAGTTTTGAATTATTTGATCACTTTAAAAGTGTGTATTTAAAACATATTTATTTTGTGCCTTGCCTCGCCTCGCCTCCTGCAACGTTGTCATTCCATTGATCAAGGCAGGAAAAGGTGGGGGGATGCACATGGCGTGCCTTCTTTCCCACTTCCAAACACACACCCGTCACCTTCTCCTGAACATGCACCATTAAAGTACCTTTACAACCACATCGACTTTTATCTCTCCCTCTTTCTCGTTACTGAACCACTGTCCACTGCACCCCCTATCCCTTCACCTTTACAGGGGACTCAGAAACTACACTTTCTTTTGTAGTTTTTATTGTTTCACCAGCTCTTCATGACATCAAATGAAATGAAACTTCACAGTAATTTATGTTTTTTTTTAACTTTTAAACATATTTAGATTGATTAACCAATGTGTCATGGGAAAAGTGTATGAAAAATAAACATTAATAAAGTTGATTTAAAAGTTTTAGCATAGTATGATTGATTTATATTGAATTATAATTGTAAACATGAATGAAAGGATCTTTTTAACATGTGCGCTTGTAGACTTGTATTAAGTCTAATAATGACCAACCGATAATGATTTGACTATTAATCACCAGTCAGTTGAGAAGTAAATAACCATAATTAGGAGGATTAATGACTATTAAAGTTTGGAGCCTATAAAAAAAGATTATTTCTTTGGGAAGAATGAATGAAGAGAATAATTCATCTAACAAGTAACTTCTTTCTGACGTTCTCCATCTCTTCCCTTGTCTTCTCAAAGATAGCGCAATGCTTGATTGCTAACATGAATAGATCTAGAGATAATTTTTAATAAGAGCTAACAGAATTTTTTTATAACAAAAAAATATATTTGATAACAAAAAGTTCAATTCGACATAAAAAAGGATAAAAATACTAAGTTAATAAATTACAAAATTACTATTAGATTATCCCTTATTCAAGTATCGATTAACACTTAATGATATATTAGGTGGTCGTCGGATAAAAAAGAACAGGCAATTGCTTCCTAAGACTTTTCATCTTTTGAAAAAGCTACAATATTTACTCATTTTCAATTGTTGAAAAGATATCCTTCTCGATGTATACGACTAGACTGTCATTCGTCTACTCATTTCTTATTCTGTTGCGTAAATTAGTTTATATACACCTACTACAACCATCAATCAAATAATTATCTTCCATATTCGACATTCGGATCTCATTCAACTCACAAAATATATTGACTTTATGCGTAATTGTATATCATCATTCTTCCCTAAATATTTGAAATTGATTTTTCACACTCTCAATCAAACTTATAGCTTGGACAATATTTTAATCATTTTGTTGTAAGGCAAGTGACAACTCATGTGTAATTCTCAATATCATCTTCATCAAGTGCAACATGAAAATAAACTCATAATTCTCCATTTTTTGAATCAAACTTTTGGCAACCCCTCTACTATCAAAAGAACTAGAATCATTATAAATATTCTCCAACACTTGCATCACTAAAGGCCACAGATAATACACGAGTCAATGTCAAGTAGTGTGATCCCCAACGAGTATCTCTTGACTTTATGAAATTAGTTTGTTTATTTTTGTCATTGCCTGTACTAATGTTTCGACCCTCCAATATTGCAACAATCCTATCATGTTCAATTTGCCTAAGTTGATATTTCCTTTTTGATGATCCTCTAGTTATACTCACGATCATAGAGGCAGTTAAAAAAATCATTCGCATTGAGATTACTCTTGACAACAACAATAATAACTAATTGTAATTGGTGAGAAAAACAATGAATGTACCTTATGATGCGGTGATAAGGGGTCCAGCAAGTGCGGGTCAAGGACAGAGGTATCATATGGCGTGGAGGTCAAAGTCAAGGCCAACGTGGAGGTCAAAGTCAAAGTGGTCAACGCTAGAGAACCAACGAGCTCACCAAAGGTAGGCCGAGCGAAGGTCTATTGCAGTTGTGGATTAGGCATGAAGTGTCCGATTGGTAAGTGGCTTATTCGAGTAGAATGCTTGTACAACCAAGAGCACTACGACGAGAATATTGGATGCTCATCATGAAGTGGAGGAACGCTAAGGCGACTAGAGCGCTAGTCCGGTAAGACAGAAACAATCAGTTGAGTCAAGGGATTATGAAGAAGATCGGCTGAGGTCGACAGGGCGAGGATCCCCTATCGAGCAACTCTCCTGCTCGGTCAAATAGTGAGACCCCTCTCATATCTCTTGATATCCCTTTAGGAGATAATGTCGCTGACAATGAGGCATGGTCAATAGGTGGATTGTATGACGGAAGCTTCTACTATCTTATTAGGGGTTTACATACCCTGTTAAAGTATGGTGTTAGATCCATTTTTCTGACATGTCCTTTCATAAGACAATTTAAAGAACGTGCCCACACCTTGAGGCACGTGCACATCACTTACTAGGGTGTTATATAAAGGGGGGATCCATGCATCGGCGGAGGTACGTGTTATTCACTATTCATGCATGTGCTTACTATTGCTATGCCTTCTTCCATTTTTTCGGTGACTGACTTGAGCGTCAAAGTGCCAACGCCGGGGACCCCTTCCCTGGCCCGACATTGACATTTCTTGTGTTGTAGAGTGAAGCGGATTCTATACATGGTTAACCCAGAAGCCACATTCCCAGCTAGTCTTCTTCACGATTTTCGGACAGGATTATATTGGCGTCGTCTGTGGAAACATAGCCTATATTTGATACGTGAAGATGGAGGACGCTGCATGACTCACCACGGTGACTTTAACAAAGGAGGAGCTGGATATGTTGATACAAGACCGAGCAGCAAAAATAGTGGAGCAACAACAGCAGCAGGCACTAGCCAAGCACCAGGTACATGTGTCTGCGACATTAGCAGCGAGTCTGTGACATTAGCAGCGGGTCCGCAAGCCGGATACAAAGATCGAGAGGAACATGTATCCATTCGGGGGCTGAATAAGAAGCCAACCGACACCTATGGGGACGCCCAATGCACTGATCCCCTTTCATCGCGCATTGTTCCAGACTGCCTTAGAGGAATAGTGCCGAACGAACAGGGAACCTGGATCCTCCTCAAATGACGTGCTCGTTTGGGACACATGGAAAGGGAAAGCACCAAGAAATGATGATTTTCCTGAACGGATCAACAGACAGTTCTCTCAGGGGAACTTGGACAACCCCTTACCCCGAATCTACACCCTATTGACGATCGGGTAATACAACAGAACGACCAATCTGTCCAAGTTCGATAATGCGGCTACACTTTATCAGTATACCGACGGAGTGAAGTGTCGGGTCTTCCTCACCACTCTTTCACGATCAGCGCAACGCTGGTTTAGAGTTTGTCGACTGAATCGATTCACAACTTCAAAGACTTCTGAGTGACATTCTTGCACCACTTCGCTAGCAGTTGCTACTACCAGAAGACAAGTGTTAGTTTGTTTGCAGTGAAGCAGGAGCCCAAGGAAGCACTAAGGGCCTATATCAAGCGATTCAACTAGGTGACCATGGATATTCCATCAGTCTCTTTGGAGATATTGGTAAATGCCTTCTCCCAGGGGCTTACCGAAAGAGAATTCTTCTGCTCCCTCATCCGGAGGCTACCAAAAGACTTTGACCACCTACTCAGGTGAGCCACCGAATACATAAACGTAGAGGAAGCCCAAACAACGCGGAGGAAGGAAGCGCCTGTCGAGCATATTGCTCCTACAAAATGGCAGCTGACCATCGATCATCAACCACCAAAGGGCCCCTGATTGGGAGTAGCACAGCTGCACCAGGAGCTAAGAACACATTCGTGTAACATGTAGTAACAGGTCGACCCAAAGCCATGAAGGGCAAGATTTGGACGCCATTGTTTTGCTTGTTTCATCATTCAACGACGCATAACACTCGGGACTGTTATGACTTGAGGTCGATTTCCAGCCGATCGGCTTCTCCAGGATACCATCGTCGCTCACCGACTCCCGAGCGACAACATCGACATCGGTCGGACGGGTAAAGAGAAGAAGATAGACTGACGGTCGAACAACGCCATCTTCATCCTTAAAGAAGAAATAACACAAGTCTCGTTTGAGCTTTTGCTGAGTGGACTAGATCCTCAGCTCGGGAAGAGGAGAATCGGAGCAACGCCGCTCGAGACGAAATTGGAATGATCTCCGGTGGGACAACCGACAGTGATTCCAACCAAGCAAGGAAGTCGCACGCTTGGTGACTGGAGATGCACACTATAGGATGCAGCAAAGAGAAGGCCGAGGGACCAGAGATTAGTTTCGGCACCCGAGACCTAGAGGGAGTAGAGATCCCTCACGATGATGTCTTGATCATCCGGGTTGTAATAGCTAACTACACTATTAACTGAACTTTTGTTGATATGAGTAGCTCAGTGAATATAATCTTTAAAAAAGTGTTTGACCAGCTGTAAATCGACCGAAGCGACTTGCATCCCATGACAACTTCACTATATGGGTCCACAAGCAATGAAGTGTTGTCGATCGGTCAGGTTCGACTGACTATATCGCTCGGAGAGGAACCCCTTAAAAGGACCAGGACAATAAATTTTATTATGGTGGATGCACCGTCCGCCTACAATGTCATACTTGGCCAACCAACCCTTAATGAGTTCTGAGCTGTGGTGTCCACCTTCTGCTAAAAGATCAAGTTTCCGGTAGATAATGAGGTGGGCGAAATTAAAGGCGACCAATTGGTCGCTCAGCAGTGCTACGTCTAGATGGCCAAATCTGAGTCAAGGGATGCACAGAAGATCCTGCGTTTGGAAGTAAGTACCATCATGGAAGAACCTCCTGCGTTGGTCTATGAGGAAAAGAAGGAGGTTCAGATCCATCCCGGCCAGTAGGAATCCACTACATTTGTCGTGGCCGACTTGACAGATGAGAAAAAGGCAGAGCTAGTTACCTGCCTTAGGTGAAACCATGATGTGTTCTTCTGATCAACACATGAGCTCCCGGCATCTCGCCAAGCGTAGCTCAATACATGATTCATGTCTGACCAAACGCTCGGCCGATGAAACAGAGGAAGAGGGACTTCAGCTCAGAACTAAATTATCCGAGTGGAGATAGAAAATTTGTTGGAGGCCGGCCACATTCCGCGAGGTGAAATTTTCGAGTTGGCTTGCCAAGGTCGTGTTGGTCTCCAAGCAGACAACAAGTGGCGAGTCTTCATCGACTTCTATGATTTGAACAAGGCCTGTCCAAAGGACTTCTATCCAATATCCCAGATAGACTAAATGGTGGACTCCATGGTGGGTTGTGAGCTGATCTGCATGCTCGACGCATACCAAAGTTACCACCAAGTGCCGCTCACCCGTGAAGATCAAGAGAAGGTTAGCTTTATTACAGCTGATAGGACTTACTACTACAACATCATGCCATTCAGATTGAAGAACGCCGATGCCACCTATCAAAGATTGATGAACAAGATGTTCCGACGACAGATCGACAGTAACATGGAGGTATATGTCGATGACATCTTAATAAAATCTCTCCGAGCCGCTGACCTTTGCGTAGATATCGAAGAAATCAGCCAAACTTTAAAGGCATATAGAATCAAGCTGAATCCAAACAAGTGTCTATTCTAAGTCATATATTAAAATATGTAGAATCCCGTTGCACCAGTCTTGAAAAATTGTCATATGTGCTAGTACTCGCCACTCAGAGATTCCGACCATATTTTCTATCACATACGATCATAGTGATGACCAATAGTGCACTGGGAAGAGTCCTCCTTAACAAGAAGCATCCGGATGGCTGATCAAATGAATCACCAAGCTAAGCAAGTTTGACATACAATATCAACCGTGAACAACAATCAAGGCACAGACATTAGCTGATTTTGTTACCGAGGTCTAGAACGCTGAGCCGGACGTGACTTGGAAGATCTATGTAGATGGTTTATCCACCCGGTAAGGAAGCGGGATCGACATCCTCTTGATATCTCCTAGGGAGGACTGGATGCAATTGTCCGGGCGATTGGATTATCGAGCTATAAATAATGAGGCCAAATATAAAGGCCTGATAGCCAGCTTGCAGGAAGCTCGACATGTAGGAGCCACAAGAGTCTGCATCCACTCGAATTCTCAACTGGCGGCACAGTAGCTATTGGGCACGTTTGAGATAAATAACTCTTGGCTCAAGCCATACGCTGAAACTTTCGAAAAGTTAAAGGCCATCTTTCAAGAAGTGGTTATACATAAGATCCCCCGATCAGAGAACTAGGCCTCTGACGAGTTGGCTAAGTTAACTAGTTCGTTATCGTTGATCATGATAGATCAGCCGGTCGAACATGCCTAACTGGTAGCACACATCAATAGGATGGATGGAATAATCTTTCTGAGCGACTAGAGAACACCACTGATAGAGTTCCTCCGATCGGGAGTCACACTAGCCGATTAGGAGGAAGCTCGCTTGTTGAAAAAGAGGGTCGTGCGATTCACCATGACCAAGGATCAGCTATATAAAAGAGCTTTCTCAAGGCCACTGCTCAAGTGTGTCGAATTGGAGGACGTTAAATACATCTTATAAGAGGTTCATCAGGGCACCTGCGGAAGTCACCCGGGCGGCAGATCACTGGCTCGAAAGATCTTATTGGCGAGCTACTTTTGGCCCACATTGCAAGATGACGTCGCTCGGAAGGTGGCCACTTGCTTATCATGTCAGAAGTATCACAACATCCCTCACCGACCTACCGAGGAGGTGAAAGCTGTTGGAACCCCAAGGTGTTTTGATGTGATCAAACAAGTTAAATTAGGTCCTGCGTTGTCTAACCCTTGTGTCTAAGTGTGCAGGAGCTTAGGAACACAGGAAGTCGAGCGGAAGACGTGGCTAGCGAGAAGGACGACACGGGAGAGAGCCGACGGGCTCGGTACGTCCGAGGGATGAGGTGACCGCGGAAGAGTACACCGGTGGACGAGAAGAACGTGCGCGGCGTTCGAGGGACCAGAAACCAGGAAGGAAGCCTGCTCGAGGAGAAGGCCAGAACTTAGGTTCGGGTGAGCCCTATTCCGGATGGTCGAGATCACCCAAGCTAGCGGAGTTGGAGCGAAAGCTCCGGACCGAGGAGGGACTGAACCAGAGAAGAGGTCCCGGACAAAAAGTCAACAACTATTGACTTTTTGCTCCGGGGCGCCCGGAGCAGCCCGGGGCGCCCGGAGCAGCCCGGGGCGCCCGGAACCCTTCCAGGCGCCCAGAAGTGGATTTTGACCAAGATCGAGGTTTGACTCGATCTGAACATTGGGGGATAAAATTTATCCCCCCAGGGTGCCCGGAACCCTTCCAAGCGCCCTGACCAAGGCTATAAATATAGCCTTGGTACAGAAGCTAATCAATTTATTCAGAACAACAACTTGTAATTAGTTCTTGCATTTCTACTTTTCTGTCTGTGCTCTCAACACTGTAAAGAGGCTACTCCGCCCAAAGGAGATCGTCAGATAGTGCACTTACTTTCCTTGGATTAGCAATCCCCTGATTGCAAACCAAGTAAATCCTCTGTGCCTGATTTCTGTTTATTTAGTCTCTGTTTTTTTAATTACAAGTTCTTTTAAATTAGTTGAATATCCGAGAAAGGTTTGTGGTTTATTTTTGTAGGGCAATTCACCCCTCCCCTCTTGTCGGCCTCCAAAGGGACCAACAAAAGCATCCACAGTGATGTGTCCGTTAGACCAGTGGGGCATAGATATCGTCAGACTGTTTCCCATGGCAATCAGGCAACGAAGATTTCTACTCGTGGCAGTAGATTATTTTTCAAAATAGCTAGAGACTGAGCCGCTAGCCAAGACAACCGAGCATATGGTGATCAAATTTATATAGCAAAATATCTTGTGTCGGTTTAGCATCCCTCGCCGGCTTGTCTCAGACAATGGAAAATAGTTCACAGGATGGAAGCTCAAGGAGTGGTGTGAAGGCTATGGCATTGCACAGATTTTCATCTCAGTGGCTTACCCCTAGAGCAATGGCAAGGCAGAAGTCACCAATAGGGAAATACTCAGAGGGTTGCATGCTCGGCTCGACCATGCTGGAGGTAGTTGTTGGTTGGTCCTAGGAAGATCGTACCGGTTCCACTGTACAAAAATTTTGTACAAGTGTCGAACCTTTCCTAAACAACCTATTGTATTCTTTAGAAATTAAATTAAGAATCTCAAACGGAACTTAACATTATTGATTCCAAATTTAACTTATTTGTTCTTAATGGTTTAGATTTGGATCGCAAGCGGAACTTAACACTATTAATCCAAATCCACCTATGTTATAAAGTTGATTAAATATTTATTTCTAAAATCGACTCCCAGGTCAAACATAGCGAGGCACTAGGCCTTCTTGGGTATGGGATCATCCACCACTGCCTCGACAAAGCCTTTAATAGAAATTCAATAATTAATTTCCTAAAATAACATTAGGTTTAACAGAAAAGAATAATCGAATCACAAATCCGAAAAACAAAACAAAAGAAACACAACTTCGAAATAAATCTGAAACTCTAGAATCATATGCCTCTTGTGTTTGGAATTCATACAAAGAAGAAATAGCATAACGCAGAAAATAATTACTAGTTATACCTTTCTTTGTATACAATGACCTCTTGATCTTTTACCGTATTCCTCTTCTTATCTCGGACGTTGTGTGGGCAACGATCTACCGAAATGAGAACCACCCAAGCCCTTCTTCTCCCTCACCAAGTTTCGGCCACCAAGACTCATCCAAGGATGTAGAGGTTCGGCCACCACCACCAAGCTCCAAGGGATGCAAGAAACAAAGCCTCCATTCTCTCCTTCTTCTCCTAGCTAGAACCGACCACCAACAAGAGCTCCAAGAGAGGGATGAAACCGGACACTAAAGAAGAAGAGAAGAGGAGAAGAAGAAGCTCTAGGGCCGGCCACCACCAAGGAAAGGAGGGAGGAAAATAGAATAGAGTTTTTTTTTGCACCCATGAAGGCTCCTCTACCCTCTCTTTTATAATCCTTGATCTTGACAAATAAGGAAATTTAAAAAAAAAACTTCCTTAATTCCTTTGCCATGAAAAGGAAAATTTAATTAATTAAAACAAAATTCCTTTTCTTAAAACATATGGCTGGCCACCTTAAGAGATTCCACAATAGGCAAGTTTTAAACAAAATTAAAACTTCCTTATTTGTTTCCGAAAATTTTGAAAATAAAATTTCTCTAATAATTTATCCCTTCATGGTTGGTTATAAAAGGAAATATATAAATTAAAATTTCTCTATTAAAACATGTGGATGATTTCAAAAAGAAAAGTTATCTTTAAAATAAAAATCTCCTTACAATCTACAAATAAGGAAAGATATCAAATCTTTTCTTAATCTTTTGTAGAAACTTATAAAAGAAAATATTTAATTTTAAACTCTCTTTTTAAATCATGAACATGGTTATAAAAAAGGAAAGTTTTATCAAAATTAAAATCTTCCTTACAATCTATAAATAAGGAAAGATATCAAATCTTTTCTTAATCTTTTGTAGAAAGCTATAAAAGGAAATATTTAAATTTTAAACTCTCTTTTAAAACAATGGAATCCACATAAGAAAAATTTTAAAAAATAAAATCCTGTTAATTTTATTGTGGCCGGCCACCTAAGCTTGGACTCAAGCTAGGGCCGACCACCACTTGGTTCATCCAAGGATTAACTTGGCCGGCCCCTTGCTTGGGCTCCAAGCAAGGCTTAGCCGGCCACCTTTGGATGAGTATAAAGGTGGGTATAGGTGGATATAATATTTTATAAATAAGATGCTACGATAGGGACCGAGAGGAGAAATTGATTTTGGTCTCCCGATGAAATTAAGCTTCCCGTGTTCGCCCCGAACACCCAACTTAATTTCATCAATAATAATTCATACCACTAAAGAATTATTATTGAACTACCGCACCAATCCCAAATTACGTTTTGGGCTCCTTCTTATTATGAGTGTGTTAATCTCCCTGTGTTTAAGATGTCGAATGCCCACTAATTAAATGAGTTACTGACAACTCACTTTAATTAATTTCTTAGTCCAAGAGTAGTACCACTCAACCTTATTGTCGTGTTGGACTAAGTCCACCTGTAGGGTTTAACATGACAATCCTTATGAGCTCCTCTTGGGGACATTATCAACCTAGATTACTAGGACACAGTTTCCTTCTATAATCAACAACATACACTATAAGTAATATCATTTCCCAACTTATCGGGCCTATTGATTTATCGAGCTAAATCTCACCCTTTGATAAGTCAAAGAAATAAATACTAAATATATGTGCTTGTTATTATATTAGGATTAAGAGCACACACTTCCATAATAACTAAGGTCTTGTTTTTTTATTAAGTCAATATAAAAAGAACTTACCTTAAAAGGTCTTGCTCAATACACTCAGAGTGTACTAGTGTAATTTATCAGTCAAGATAAACTAATACCTAATTACACTACGACTATTCCAATGATTTGTTCCTTTCCATCTTGTCGTGAGCAACTGTTTATAATTTCTAAAGAACTGATAACATGATCTTCTGTTTGTGACACCACACACCATGTTATCTATAATATAAATTAATTGAACAACTACATTTAGCATATAAATGTAGATATTGACCAATATGATTCTTATTTCTAAGTAAATGTTTATACAAAAAGCTAGACTTTTAGTATACATTCCAATAGTAGCTAGGACGATTAACTCCCCAGCGTATTATGGGTTCATCGTACCACACCAAGAGAAGTAACCGACGTCACCCTGTTCCATCTAGTGTACGGAGGTGAAGCTGTGGTTCCAGTGGAAGTCGGAGTAGAGTCCGACCGGGTATAACTCTATGATAATGGAAACGTCAGGCGGAGACTCATGGAGCTCGACCTGGTAGATGAAGCATGAGATAAGGCAGCCATCTGGCTTATGGCGTACAGGCAGCGTATGAAGTAGAGCTACAACTGGAGCATAATCCTAAGGTCGTTCCAGGTCGATGATTTAGTATGGAAAAGAGTGAAGTCGGTCAGCGACGTCACCAAATTAGAAGCCCCGTGGTGAGGACCCTACAAAGTTATTCAAAAACTCCGCTCAGGAGCTTACTATTTGTAAGATGAAGATGGGAGAAAGCTTGAGCGGCCCTGGAGCGCAAACAATCTCCAACCCTATAGGATCGAGTGAGAGGTGCACCATTAAATTCAGATAAAATTGTATAAATGTATGTCCTGTAAATGCAAGTGAACAATGAATAAAATTCATAAGTGTCCTAGACTCTTGCACCGATCAGCCAAGTTAAAAATCGAACGACGACTATAAACCCTTATCTAGGCAATCAAAAGTCGAGCGACGACTATAAATCCTTGTCTATGCAATCAAAAGTCGAGCGACGGCTATAAACCCTTGTCGACAAATCAATAGTCGAGCGACGACTATAAACTCCTGTTGACGAATCAATAGTCGAGCGACGACTATAAACCTCTGTTAACGAATCAATAGTTGAGCGGCGACTATAAACTCTTGAGTCTATGACAACAGTCGAGCAGCGACTATAAATCCTTGTCGGCGAATCAATAGTCGAGCGATGGCTAGAAACTTGAGTCTACGCCAACTAAAGTCGGGCGGCGACTATAAACCCCTTCAGAGAATCAATAGTCGAGCTGTGGCTATAAATCTGAGTCTACGCCAACTAAAGTCGAGCGGTGACTATAAACTCATGAGCCAATATGAACAGAAGTCGAGCAGCGGCTATAAACCCGAGTCTACGATAAATAAAGCCTAGCGGCATCTATAAACCTGAGAAGGAAATTAGTAAAAAGTCAGGTTGTGAACAGAAACAACAGTTCTACGGTTGATTGGCGGATAAAGACTCTCGATTACAAAGTTACATAGGTCGTTCAACCGAAGTTGAAATACGCAGTTAAATGTCTCAGCGACTAATTACATGGGCAAGCAGGAGAGCAGGGAATCATACTTAAAAAATTTTCATAAAGCATGGTAAGATAGTTAAAACGCCGGACAACATCATAGGAGCCAAGCAGCAATGCATAAAAAATGCTGGGAAAATTTACTGAAACGCGTCGAATGGGTGCGCCTGCATTGACATTTAAAGAATTTTACAAACTACTAGAGGGGATACAAAAGACGGTCTGGAAAATGAAAAAAGAAGGTTATTCAAGATAATCCAGCACATCATCTAGTAGTAACTCTGTCAGCTTCTCCCGATTTATAATCTTGTTGGTCATCATGAGAGGGAGATAGTTACCATCCTTCAGTTGTTGGAGGGTCCCATTGATGCCAAAATTGAAGAGGCGAAGCGGCCGATTAGTGATTCAGTTGTTGAAGGGGTTCGATCGGAGATAATCGCATTTGAAGACTTCAAATTGGCCGACCTCTTCCTCTTGGTAAGCTTTGAAGGCCGCTCGTCCGCTTGTCACACCTCCAATTCGGCCTTCAACGAAGCTAGCTCAACATCCTTGGTGTCGAGCCTAAGCTTAGTAGCCACTTGCTCCTCCGATTGGCTCTCTCGTTCGGTCGCTAGAGCAGACTCCACCCCCTTGAGATTCTGGGCTAAGACCCGAGCCTCCTTATTCTTGATATCTAAGTCTTCAATGGCTCAGAGCTTCTTGGCGTTGGCAGAGTTGATCTTCGCCTCAAAGATATTGGCCTTCTTGTTGAGCCGCTCTAGTTGTGAGGCTAGCTCAACACTCTTGTTCCACTCAATTTGAAGCTGTTCGGAGCTCCTCCCCAGATCGACCTTCAGTTGGGCCACCTCGGCAGTCAGTTGCTCAAAATAAACCCAGGAGGCCTTGGAGAGGCTGCTCTAGGCACGCAGCTATTGGATTTCGTGCTTAAAAAGGTTAGTCTCTGCACATGGCCTGACTCTCGACCCAGAACTATAGGAAAAATAAGTTAGTAAATGTTGATCGAGAAATAAGCAAGTAAGCATAAGGGTAATATGCACACCCTAGTGGCCTTCTAGGTATGGCTGTCAGCGAGCTCTCTCTGAGAAATGGTCGTCGCGCAGGCCCTAGCATCAATCCATACTTGTGTCAGTGGCCCTTGGATCCGAATCTGGTGTTCAGGACAACGTAACTCAGAGTCTCCCAGATGGCACCACTCATCCATTAGTAAGTGGATAATGGCCATTATATGTCTCTGGCCGCTCGGACCAGAAGGCTCGGAGGTCGCTTGGCCAGTGGACTTGGGCAGGAGAGAAGACTGGATTGTGGAAACCTGGGCGCTCGACAGGGAGGAGTGCGGAGGCATATACGTGACGGGCGGCGCACATATGGTCCCTAATGACAACCCGGACAAGGAAGGTGTCTGGTCAGAGGATACAGAAGTGGGAACCGCGACATCCCCTTGCTTAAGAGGGGCAGGTGATGAAGTCTCAACCCGCTCAGAGGAATGACGCAAGCCGGTACGGTCAGAGGGTTTGGAAGATCGAGGTTGCCGAATCTGAATGGGACGAGGCTTCCTCTCGGTGCTTCTTGCGTCATTTAAGAGGCTCGCTTGAGGTAGTCGACTCCGATGGCATTGCGATTGACAACATTGAAGGTCGATCGGGGGGAAGTTCCACCGTGGAAGTCGCTGTATGACTTTCTCCGACCTCACTAGCTGCATGGCTCCCTCCCAAATCGTCGGTCGGGTCATCGGATTGGTGGGCCAACTATAGGCCACTACTTTGCAGCTCGACAATGCCAATGGCGTTAATCTCGACATCCACAAGCTTGCTCTTGCCGCTCAGACGTGCTCTCAACATAATTTGAGCTGCAAAAACGGAGGAAAAATCAGTTAGATTCAAAGACTGAGGAAAGAAAGAGCATACCTAGGGCGAGGGGTGCATTCGGATCGAGCTCAACCCTAACACATAAATGATACTCTCCGGTAATAGCCAATGTATATGGTACTTCTGACCAACCAAGTTGGAAGCTGCTTGAAGGTAGTCCAATCGGCTACGATTTCTGCTGAGCGATGGAGGATTCATCACTTCCATCTGCTAGCTGGTCGGGAGGTTGAGCCGATCAGGGAAGCAAATGAAGAAATAATGCTCCATCCAGTGCTTATTGGAGGATGCCATTTTTTTAAAAAAAGACAGAGCCCACTCAGGCTTGGAATAGAAAGGTCTCTGGCTCGGACAACTTGAGATGATAAAAATAATGGAATACCCGAGGCGTTAAGAGAATACCGTGTAGATAAAATGACACGACTACCCTACACAGCAACTTAAAGGAGTTCGATACCAATTGGTGCAAGAAAATATGAAAGTATTTACATGCGACTGAAAAGAAAGGGTGAACGGGAAAGCAAAGACCTGTTGGTTGCTACTCGGAAAACCTAGAGGTTCCACTGTACAAAAATTTTGTACAAAGGTCTAAACCTTTTCCTAGCTACCATGTGTTCTTTTAAATTAAATTTTGGATCGCCTGCGGAACTTAACACGTTTGATCCAAAACTTAATCTATTCGTTCTTTTAAGTTTTGACTTGGGTCTCCTGCGGAACTTAACACGTTCGACCCAAATCACCTTAAGTTATTAATTCTATTAAATATTAATTTCCATAATTGGTCCCCAGTACTAACGTGGCGAGGCACATGGCCTTCTTGGATATAGGAGCAACCACCATCGACTAGACAAAACCTTTTATGGAAAGCTAATATTTAATTTCCTAAAATAACTTTAGGTTAACCGAAAAGAACAATCAAATCACAAGGAAAAATAAAACAAAAGAACACAACATCGAAAAACATATTCGAAATATTAGAATCGCATGCCTCTTGTATTTGGTATTATTTCCAAAAATAACTAGTATGATGCGGAAAAAAAAAATTACTAGTTATACCTTTCAGAAAGACCTCTTGATCTTCTACCGTATTCCTCTTCTAACCTCGGACGTTGTGTGGGCAACGATCTTCCGAGATGAGAACCACCTAGCACCTTCTTCTTCCTTACAAGTTTCGGCCATCAAAACTTCTCCTAGGATGAAGAGGTTCTGCCACCACCACCATGCTCCAAGGGATGCTAGAAACGAGGCTTGCTTTCACTCCTTCTTCTCCTTCCTTGATCCGACCACTAACAAAAGCTCCGCCAAGAGATAAGTTTCGGCCAACAAGAGGAGAGGAGAGAAATAGGGCCAGCCACACCACCAAGGAAAAGAGGGAGAAAAATAGAATAGAGTCGTTAGCCTTGAAGCCTCCTCTACCCCCTCTTTTATAATCCTTGATCCTGGCAAATAAGGAAAATTTAATAAAAATTTCCTTGATTCTTTTTCCATTGAAAAGGAAAAATTATTTAATTAAAATAATTTTCTTTCTCAATTTTATTTGGTCGGCCACATAAAAGCTACAAACAAGGAGAGTTTTAATTAATTAAAACTTCCTAATTTGTCTCCAGAAATTTATAAAATTTCTCCAATAATTTAATCCCTTCATGATTGGTTTATAAAAAGGAAATTTAATAAATTAAAATATTTTTTTTAAACATGTGGATAAAAAGAAAGTTATCTCTAAAAATTAAAATCTCTTTTAATCTACAAATAAGGAAAGATATCAAATCTTTTCTCAATCTTTTGTAGAAACTAATAAAAGAGAATTATTAATTTTTAAACTTTTTTTTAAATCATGAACATGGTTAAAAAGGAAAGTTTTCTTAAAATTTATAATCCTCCTTTAATCAACAAATAAGGAAAGATTTCAAATTTTAAACTCTCTTTTAAACATGTAGATGATTTACAAATAAGGAAAGTTTTTACCAAAATTTAAACCATCCTTTTAAACTACAAATAAGGAAAGAGATTAATCTCTTCTCTTAATCTTTTGTAGAAAACTATAAAAGGAAATTTTTAATTTTTAAACTCTCTTTTAAAATCATGATATCCACATAAGAAATAATTTTAATAAAATCCTTTTAATATTCTAGTGGCCGGCCACCTAAGCTTGGGACCCAAGCTTTGGCCAGCCACCTACATGGCTCTTGGCCGGCCTAGCTTGGGTTCCAAACTAGCTTGGCCGGCCCTATTGGATGGGTAAGAAGGTGGGTATGCGGTGGGTATAAATCTCTATATACTAGAGGCTACGATAGGGACCGAGAGGAGGAATTGGTTTTGGTCTCCCGATAAAATTAAGCATCCCGTGTTCGCCCCGAACACACAATTTAATTTCATCAATAATAATTCATTCCACTAAAGAACTATTATTGAACTACCGCACCAATCCCAAATTACATTTTGGGCTCCTTCTTATTATGAGTGTGTTAGTCTCCCTGTGTTTAAGATAACAAATGTCCACTAATTAAGTAAGTTACTGACAACTCGCTTAATTAATATCTAGCTCCAAGAGTAGTACCACTCAACTTCATCGTCATGTCGGACTAAGTCCACCTGCAGGGTTTAACATGACAATCCTTATGAGCTCCTCTTGGGGACATTTTCAACCTAAATCACTAGGACACAGTTTCCTTCTATAATCAATAACACACACTATAAGTGATATCATTTCCTAACTTATCGGGCTTATTGATTTATCGAACTAAATCTCACCCATTGATAAATTAAAGAAATAAATATCAAATATATGTGCTTGTTATTATATTAGGATTAAGAGCACACACTTCCATAATAACTGAGGTCTTTGTTCCTTTATAAAGTCAGTATAAAAGGAACGACCTCAAATGGTCTTACTCAATACACTCTAAGTGTACTAGTGTAATTATATAGTTAAGATAAACTAATACCTAATTACACTACGACCTTCCAATGGTTTGTTCCTTTCCATCTTGGTCGTGAGCTACTGTTTATAATTTATAAGGAACCGATAACATGATCTTCTGTATGTGACACCACACACCATGTTATCTACAATATAAATTAATTGAGCAACTACATTTATCATAAATGTAGACATTTGACCAATGTGATTCTTATTTCTAGATAAATGTTTATACCAAAAGCTAGGCTTTTAGTATACACTCTAACAATCTCCCACTTATACTAAAAGACTAAGCTGCCATATCTGCTGCCATACATCTGATTCCTAACCCTTCAACATGCCCATCAAAAGCTCTTGCCTTAAGGACCTTAGTGAAAGGATCTATAGGTCATCACCTGATGCAATCTAGGCAGCAACAACTTCTCCTCGTTTATACGATTTCTCGTATTGGGTGGTACTTGCGCTCTATTGTGTTTACTTGCCTTATAGACTTATGGTTTCTTCGAGTTTGCTACTGCACCAACATTATTACAATAAATTGTAACAGTCTTTGGATAAACCAGAAATCATATCTAAGTCTATCTTGAGATTATTGAGTCATTCAGCTTTTATGGCTACCTCAGAGGCTTGCCATATACTAAGCTTCTATGGTGGAGTTCAGAAAAATACCTATGCTTATCACTCTTCCATAGTTATGACTTTACCTCCTAAAGTAAACACAAAACTCCGAGGTTGACTTATTATTATCCCTATCCGATTGGAAGCCAAAATCCATGCAACCCACTAGGACAAAATTAACTGCCTTGTAAGCTAGCATATAATCTCTAGTGCCTCTAAGGTACTTCAATATATGCTTTACTGCAGTCCACTGTCCTTGTCCAGGGTTACTTTGATATCTGCTAACTATGCCCTTGGCAAAACAGATTTCTGATCTCGTGCATAGCATATATTAGGCTTCCGATAGCCGAAGCATAAAGAACTGCCTTTATTTCCTTTATCTCCTTTGATGTCTACAGAGACATATCTTTAGATAAAGTTACTCCATCCTAAAAAAGTAAGAAACCTTTCTTGGAGTTTTGCATACTTAAAACGAGCAAGGATTTTTTCGATGTATGAAGCTTTGAATAAGTAAAATATTCTTTTCTTGCGATCCCTTATTACTTTGATCTCAAGAATATATACATTCTCCCAAGTCCTTTATATCGAATTGTTTGGACAACCATACCCTTACTTCTGACAACATTTTGATATTGTTTCCAACTACTAAAAATGTTATCTACGTATAGTACAAGAAATATCACCACGCTTCCATCACACCTTTTGTATACACAAGACTTATCCAGTTACTAAATGAATCCAAAGGTCTGGATCACTTTGATAAACTGGATGTTCCAAGACCTTGAAGCTTTGTATCAGTCCATAGACTGATTGAGCTTGCACACAAGATGCTCTTAGCCCTTTGCAATGAACCCTTCTGGTTGCTTTATATGGATGCTTTCTTCAAGACTTCCATTAAGGAATGCTGTCTTGACATCCACTTACCAAATAGATAAAAGAAGCCGGATAGACTTAAGCATGACTACCAGTGAAAAAATTTCCTTTTTCATCTAGCCTTGCTTTGAAAGTTTCTACCTTCCTGTCTATCCCTCTTTTCCTATTATAGACCTTTTTATACCCAAAGGCTTTTACACCATTTGGTGGTTCTATAAGCTTCCAGATTTTATTAGAATACATATATTCTAATTCTGTTATTCATTACTCTTTGCCAAGATATTACATCTTTATCTTGGAGTGCTTCGTCATATGTCCGGAGATCAGGTTCATGTCCTCCAGGGATCGAGTCCAAAAACTCTCCCAAAACATGAATCTTTTTAGGTTACCTAACAACCCTCCCACTACGACAAGACACTTTCTGCAATTGTGTATCATTTGTGATACGTGTTGCAGTTTCCTTGTGGTATCTCATCTTGTACAATTGGTACTAGATTAGACATGTCTTTTATTATTTCCTTAAGAACAAGTTTTCTTATGGGCACATGGTTTATTACATAGTCCTTTTTCTAAAATTGGCCATTGATGCTAACAATGACCTTCTGATTTTTAAGACTATAAACCTACTTTCATTTCTCTAGGATAACCCACAAACAAGTGAATTCCTGTCCAACTTATCATTGTCTCTCTTCAGCATATGTGTTGGACTACCCGAATCCAAATATGCTTCAAAATAAGCTACCGCCTATTCAGTAATTCTATATGAGTAGAGAGTTCTGACTTTGGAAGGTACTATGTTCACTTCCGTTTCCAGAGTATATCCTTAAAATGAATTTGGTAAAATAACTCATCATCAATCTACTTATTTCCATAAGAGTCCTATACCTTCTTTCTACTACACCATTCTGTAGAGGTGTACCAGGTGCAGTTAGTTTGGATTGAATCCCTACTTCTGATAAGTGACTCCTAAATTCTCCCAACAGGTACTTGCCACTATGATTTCACCATAGTGTCTTTTTACTTTGTCGTTTCTCCACATCAGCCTAATACTCTTTGAATTAATCAAAGTACTTAGTCTTGCAGTACATTAAGTAAATTTATTTGTATCATGAATAGTTGTCTATAAAATAGACGAAATATTCAATACTACCTCTTGTCTGGATAGTCATAGGATCACACAAATCAGAATGAACCAATTTCAACATATCTTTGACTCCATACCCCTTAGACTTGAAAGCTTCTTGGTTATTTTTCCTTCCAAGTAAGACTCGCAGGTTGGAAAGATTTCCACTACTAATGAACCCAAAAGTTCATCAGCTACCAATGAATCATACTCAAGTTAATATAACCTACCCTTAGATGCCAAAGATATAATTGGTTCATTTCCGAAGGTTACTTTCTCTTAAAGTTAGAAGATGTGTTACTAATTTCCATTTGTTGCATCGTGAGAGTTATTGGATTTATAAATTGCCAACCAACGTACCAGAACAGATAACTTCCCTCTTTTTCTTAATAATAACTTTGTTATTAAAAGAGGCAGAATATCAAGTTCTTTGAATAGTTTAGAAACTGAAAACTAGTTCTTTCTAAACTTGGTGCGTAAAGACAATTACTCAAAAATTCATATTTTATTCTTATCAAAAGATAAATATCTCCCACTACAACAGCTACCATTTTTACAGTAGTGCCCATGTGGACGGTGTTTTAATTTTCATTTAGTTGCCGGGTTTCCTGGAACCCTGCAATGAATTGCGGACATGATTAATGGCATCTGTATCTACACTCCAAGTTCTGGTAGATAACACCACTAAAAATGTTTCAACTAATGAATTAAATACACCTATGTTGTTCTTAGTTTTAAGAAGACAGTCTACCTTAATGTCCAAGTCCTATTTCCAATCATTACAATTGGGACTACTAAGCCTTTTCTATAGTATGACTACTAGGGGATTGACAAATATTTAAATCCTAAGAATCACAAAAATATTTGGTCAAGATCAACTCCTTAAAAATCCCCATGAATTTTGTATGCCACGATAGTGTGGACGTATACAAAATCGAAGAGGAGATTTTATTCATTAATTTTATTATCTCGTCAACTTTACTTTATGACGAATAAAATTAATAGTTGATCTGTCTTTGATCAAATATTTGGTCAAAAACTTTTGAATTTAAAAAAAAATATTGATTTCTCAAACAATATTATTTAAATTCACCAACACCTCAAATATCGTGAATTTTGCATGCCACGTTAGTCTGGAAGTATACAAATTCAACATTTGTAAAAGGAGGGTTTTAACCCATTAATTTTATTATCTTGTCAACCTAACTTTTTGACAAATAAAATTAATAGTTGGTATCATTTGGTCACACAAATAATAGCAGTGACTCCGATGGGGAGGATACTATTAGATGTGTCTAAGTGTATACCATTACTTGACACTAAGTCCATTAATAAGATTATGCCCCTTCCATTGGGAAAGATCACACGCTCTTAATTAACTTCCTATAGTCATCCAAAAATGGAAGTTTGTTCTAGTGATCCACAAACAAGCTCATCCGTTATGGAGGAAGGCACTCAGAGCCAACGCGCAAGCTTGTTTGCATCACTTATAAACCAGTAATGGAGACCATGGGATTTACTTAAAAATCCCTCTCCCACTTAGTTATTTATAAATGAGGAATTTTAACTATGCTAGCCTACTAAATATGTAAACTAATATGCACACACAGCACAATATAAAAGCAATAAATAGAAAATCTAATTTTCAACTATTATGGCTTTTATCTCTAGTTGTCCTCCGTGTGTTGTCATCCCAAGCTGCTGCCATATTTGGCCATCGCCACCGGGTCTAGTCACATCCATCTTGCTCCTAGTTCCACTGCGCCTCTGGTCCTTAGAAGGTTCCACGCTTTGCAAGATTCGATCCATGACATAAATAGAATTTTACATTTTGATCCTATATTCCATAAAAGGAATGTACATGTATCTAGATCAAAATAAAATACTAATAAAAGCTCCTGCTGTATTTTATAATACAATCATGCACACACAATAAAATGCCCTTGACATGTCCAAGGGTCCAATCACACACATAATAACTATAAGCCATAATAGTTGGATCCTGCATCCACAAAGTTAGCACATCCTACTATTATCCTGCCTAAATTATGTATGACATGTGCATAATTAAACTAATACCAAATACACAGAGGCAAAACCCTAGCTCTGATACCAATTGTTAGTTGCTACTCGGAAAACCTAGAGGTTCCACTGTATAAAAATTTTGTACAAAGGTCTGAACCTTTTCTTAGCTACCATGTGTTCTTTTAAATTAAATTTTGGATCGCCTGCGGAACTTAACATGTTTGATCCAAAACTTAATCTATTCGTTCTTTTAGGTTTTAACTTGGGTCTCCTGTGGAACTTAACACATTCGACCCAAATCACCTTAAGTTATTAATTCCATTAAATATTAATTTCCATAATTGGTTCCCAGTACTGACGTGGCGAGGCAGATGACCTTCTTGGATATGGGAGCAACCACCACCGACTAGACAAAACCTTTTATGGAAAGCTAATATTTAATTTCCTAAAATAACTTTAGGTTAACCGAAAAGAACAATCAAATCACAAGGAAAAATAAAACAAAAGAACACAACATCGAAAAACATATTCGAAATACTAGAATCGCATGCCTCTTGTATTTGGTATTATTTCCAAAAATAACTAGTATGATGCGGAAAAAAAAAATTACTAGTTATACCTTTTAGAAAGACCTCTTGATCTTCTACCGTATTCCTCTTCTAACCTCGGACGTTGTGTGGGCAACGATCTTCCGAGATGAGAACCACCTAGCACCTTCTTCTTCCTTACAAGTTTCGGCCATCAAAACTTCTCCTAGGATGAAGAGGTTCTGCCACCACCACCATGCTCCAAGGGATGCTAGAAACGAGGCTTGCTTTCTCTCCTTCTTCTCCTTCCTTGATCCGACCACTAACAAAAGCTCCGCCAAGAGATAAGTTTCGGCCAACAAGAGGAGAGGAGAGAAATAGGGCCGGCCACACCACCAAGGAAAAGAGGGAGAAAAATAGAATAGAGTCGTTAGCCTTGAAGCCTCCTCTACCCCCTCTTTTATAATCCTTGATCCTGGCAAATAAGGAAAATTTAATAAAAATTTCCTTAATTCTTTTTCCATTGAAAAGGAAAAATTATTTAATTAAAATAATTTTCTTTCTCAATTTTATTTGGTCGGCCACATAAAAGCTACAAACAAGGAGAGTTTTAATTAATTAAAACTTCCTAATTTGTCTCCAGAAATTTATAAAATTTCTCCAATAATTTAATCCTTCATGATTGGTTTATAAAAGGAAATTTAATAAATTAAAATTTTTTTTTAAACATGTGGATAAAAGAAAGTTATCTCTAAAAATTAAAATCTCTTTTAATCTACAAATAAGGAAAGATATCAAATCTTTTCTCAATCTTTGTAGAAACTAATAAAAGAGAATTATTAATTTTAAACTTTTTAAATCATGAACATGGTTAAAAAGGAAAGTTTTCTTAAAATTTATAATCCTCCTTTAATCAACAAATAAGGAAAGATTTCAAATTTTAAACTCTCTTTTAAACATGTAGATGATTTACAAATAAGGAAAGTTTTTACCAAAAATTAAAACCATCCTTTTAAACTACAAATAAGGAAAGAGATTAATCTCTTCTCTTAATCTTTTGTAGAAAACTATAAAAGGAAATTTTTAATTTTTAAACTCTCTTTTAAAATCATGATATCCACATAAGAAATAATTTTAATAAAAATCCTTTTTAATATTCTAGTGGCCGGCCACCTAAGCTTGGGACCCAAGCTTTGGCCGACCACCTACATGGCTCATCCACTTGGTCTTGGCCGGCCCTAGCTTGGGTTCCAAGCTAGCTTGGGTTCCAAGCTAGCTTGGTCGGCCCCATTGGATGGGTAAGAAGGTGGGTATGCGGTGGGTATAAATCTCTATATACTAGAGGCTACGATAGGGACCGAGAGGAGGAATTGGTTTTGGTCTCCCGATGAAATTAAGCATCCCGTGTTCGCCCCGAACACACAACTTAATTTCATCAATAATAATTCATTCCACTAAAGAACTATTATTGAACTACCGCACCAATCCCAAATTACATTTTGGGCTCCTTCTTATTATGAGTGTGTTAGTCTCCCTGTGTTTAAGATAACAAATGTCCACTAATTAAGTAAGTTACTGACAACTCGCTTAATTAATATCTAGCTCCAAGAGTAGTACCACTCAACTTCATCGTCATGTCGGACTAAGTCCACCTGCAAGGTTTAACATGACAATCCTTATGAGCTCCTCTTGGGAACATTCTCAACCTAGATCACTAGGACACAGTTTCCTTCTATAATCAACAACACACACTATAAGTGATATCATTTCCCAACTTATCGGGCTTATTGATTTATCGAACTAAATCTCACCCATTGATAAATTAAAGAAATAAATATCAAATATATGTGCTTGTTATTATATTAGGATTAAGAGCACACACCTCCATAATAACTGAGGTCTTTGTTCCTTTATAAAGTCAGTATAAAAGGAACGACCTCAAATGGTCCTACTCAATACACTCTAAGTGTACTAGTGTAATTATATAGTTAAGATAAACTAATACCTAATTACACTACGACCTTCCAATGGTTTGTTCCTTTCCATCTTGGTCGTGAGCTACTGTTTATAATTTATAAGGAACCGATAACATGATCTTCTGTATGTGACACCACACACCATGTTATCTACAATATAAATTAATTGAGCAACTACATTTATCATAAATGTAGACATTTGACCAATGTGATTCTTATTTCTAGATAAATGTTTATACCAAAAGCTAGGCTTTTAGTATACACTCTAACAAGACCGACATAGAATTGGTCCTTAAAGAAGGGTAAGAAGCCGACAGGAGCTTGATGGGGTCGGCCATAGGTAGAGGGGATGAAAGTCTGATAGTTAGATAGGAAACTGTTGGTGCAATCAACCTCCAAGGTTTTAATGCCAGACAAATATGTTTAAGTATGTTTAAGTATGGAGCTTGATCAAGGGAAGTCCTAGTTGTAGGCTAGGCAAGGGAAGTCCTAGTTGGAGGCTAGGCAAGGAGAGAAATCTCTGTATATCGTGGAAGTCAGGTGGATAGGTCTGGAGGACTTGATCCCTAGGTAGCCGAATACTAAGTCCTAGTTGTAGGCTAGGTAAGGAAAATCTCAGTATGTCGTGGAAGCCAGGTGGATAGGTCTGGAGGACTTGATCCCTTGGTAGCCGAATATTGAGTCTTGGTGAGTGAAGCCAAGTGGAGAAAATCCTAGGGGGTGGTAACCTTAGGTAACGAGAAGTCTTGGAGGAGTGAACTCCAAGCAAGGTTGATCGGATGGTTTCTGGTCGACCGCGCGCGGTCGATCGGACCAGTGGATCTCGGTAAATCTAGGTTTAGGTTTACTATTGTTTTCTGTATTACTATTATTGTTGTTGGCTAATATAGTATTGCAGGAAAAAGTCTTAGTGGATCAGGCGATCAGACACTGAGCAGACAAAATACCAAACATGATCCTCTAGATCATGTTTGGTAGGTAAGTTGAGGTATGCAACTGGAAGAGCGACAGTGAGGTCGGGTTCCTAAAGGGAACAACCTAAGGTCGCTGATCTAACTAAAGAAACCGGGAAGATTTTCAAGTTGAGATCAAGACAGTCCTAACTGTCATACTCATGCATCATATATTACTGTGCTAACCTTTGTGTTGCAAGGATACTTTGCTTAATACTGTGTTGCAGGTTTGGTCAGATCGATCGACCGAACCAGAGGATCGGTCGACCAAACCAAGATGGCTCAGCACATATTAGTTTAATCAGCAACGATCAAATGCCAAAGGAAACTACACCGAGGATCGGTCGACCGAACCCGAGGATCGGTCGACCGAACCCGAGGATCGGTCAACCGAACCATCAATATTAAAGGCACAGTAAATGCAGATCACGGCAAATCTCGACGAACAGGGAAGGAGCCTGTTCGGTCGACCGAACAGAGGGATCGGTCGACCGAACCATTAAAGACCAGTAAATGCAAAAGATCGAGCCAGCTTCGGAGTTCAGCCAGGAAGGAAAGGAGCAGGTTCGGTCGACCGAACAGAGGGATCGGTCGACCGAACGCCCAAGATTCTTATAAAATGTGCTCGAAGTTAGAAGCAAAAAAACAACTCTTCTCTGATCGACTCAGTTTCTGTTCTGCAAGAAAACCATGCTACAAGCCTTCATCTTCTCAGCAAGCCACACTATCCGGAAGTGCCGACCAAAGCTTCAACTGCATTTACTTGTCGGTATATTTTTATATAAGCTTGCATTGTAATTCACTTAAGCAAGATAGTAGGGTTGTTACTATCTTGCTCATTTGTACTATCTGCTTCTTTCCGAAGATCTTGGAAAGAAGAGCTATAGTGATTTGCCCATCGGTGCGATCAAGGATCGCGGGCCTTCGAGTAGGAGTCGAGCTAGGCTCCAAACGAAGTAAACGAACTTGTCCCTTTATATTTTCCGATGCTTACTCGAATTGTTTTGAAATACGAAAAGAAAAGTTTTTAAAAGAGTACGATATTCACCCCCCCCTCCTCTATCGTACTCATCCGATCTATCAATTGGTATCAGAGCCTCGTTAGCTCTGAAATAACTTAACCATTTTTCAAAGTATTTTAAAACTTTTTTCTTTTCTTTTAGTATATTTTTTTCTTATCTTTATCTTTCAAGTACTACTAATCCCAAGGCGAAAGTCTTGGAAATATTTTTCTTTTAAATCTTTTCTTGCAAGAATGTCGATATCATATCAAGAATGACGAAGTATCTACGACCCTCCACCGTACGATCAAGTCTACTTCAATTCCTGGAGGCAAATGATGGAATGCTTCGTTGGAAGCAACAATTTCGACAACTGGATCGCACTAAGACAACCTTCTCGAAACTCAGAATCGAACACAAAGGTAATGAATATGTTGATAGATATTTTGCCTAATGAAGTCTTGTGTCAATTAGAAGGTTACAAGAACGCATTCGAGATGTGGACCAAATTGATCAAGCTTCACGAGACTCCGTCGAGGCTAGAAGATCAAGACGAAAGTAAGTTCGAATCCGAGTCTGAATCCGCAGAGCTATCCTCAGAGTCAGATCTAGAAGAACAAGACCAAATCAACTTCATCGCACTAGTGGCTGAGGAGGAGGCTAATGGATCCGAACTCGAGTCAGAACAAGTGTCCAAACCTGAACCTAAGCCCAACCAAATGTTCGAGCCTGAATCCGAAGTGGCAATGATCAAGGGGGAGAATCCTAATGAGGATTCAAAAGGTAATATTTCAAATTCAAAATTTTAAGAACACATAACATGTTTTAGTTGCAGAGAAAAAGGACATTACAAAAATAAATGCTCGATGAACCAATCCGTACAACCGGAGGCAAAGGAGGAGCCTAAGCTTAGAGTCCGGAAAAGGAAGGATCACATCGAATGTTTCAAATGCAAAAAGATGTGACACTACAAGTTTCAATGTCCGGAGAAAAGACCCAAGGATTCAGGGGGAGCAAATATGGTAAATAAATTTAATTTATACGGAAATTTACATGCTTTAGATTCTTCTTGTTTGAATTGTACTAAGAATTTAAAAAATATGAAAAACCTACATTAATTAACAAAACTAATTTAATTAATAAAACCAAAATTGATCAATTCGACCCAAAGCTTAATCAAAACCTAGATCTAGTTAATCAAAACTTATTTATTCAAGATAATTTGAATTTAAATCAAAATAACAATTATCTAAAATTAACCAACAATAAACAAAATTTAACTAAAAATTTAAAAAGTAAAAATAAGAAATTAAACTATAAATCAAAATTTAGAAAACTAGTAAAACAAAATAATGTTTTTAAAAATAAAATTAATAAATTAAAAAACATTATTAATAATTTTATAAACTCACAAAATCTAGATTTAAATTATAAATCAAAACCAAATTTAAAACAAAACTTTCATAAACTTAATTATAATAATGTACCTTTTCATTATAAAACTAAACAATAATAATAATAATAATAATAATAATAATAATAATAATAATAATAAACAATAATAAACCAACAACAATAACAACAATAATAACAATAATAATAATAATCATAAACCAACAACAATAATATTTACAAACAATTTGTATTATGCATGATTTGTTTGAATTGTATGACTTGCCATGTTTATGCATGCTTATCTATTATTTAACATGTCATGCATCTTTTCTTAATTTAGAATGGTTAGATTAAAAAGATTTACCAAACCCTAACAACATAGCACCGGAATAGATTGGGATAATAGTACGTTAAGGAAACTTTGTCGAAGGCATGTCTAGGCTGAATATGGAATTCTACCTGGTGCACTAGACTTAGTGGATCTGACCGAAGCTACCCCAGTCAAACATGGACTAGTTAGACCAAAATTTAGTATTAAATTTTTTGGGCGGGAACAGTTTGGAAAGCCTTCAGCAAGTGGTCTAATGATATCCAAGTAGGCCGTATGCCTCGCCACTGAACTGAAAGCTTATCCTTAGGAAACTTGCTTGATTAACCCAAAGCTAAGTTTGAATCTAACATGGGTTCAATAATCTTTTTAGAATAATTAATTCAAAACATTAATTCAAACTTTAATTCAAAATTAATTATATCAAACTTTAATTCAAAATCAATTATTTCAAACCAAATTCAAACTTTAATTCAAAATTAATTATATCAAACTTAATTCAAACTTTAATTATATCAAATCTAATTCAAACTTTAATTCAAAATTTTAATTATCAAATCTAATTCAAAATTTAATTCAAAATTAATTATATCAAATCTAATTCAAACCAAATTAAACTAAATTATTAAAAACTTATTAAAAATTATTTTTAAAACTTAATTAAAATTATTTTTAAATTAAACTTAAAATTAATCAAAATTATTTTTAAACTAAATTAAAATCTTAATTAAAATTATTTTAAAACTTTTTTAAAATCTTAATTAAAATTATTTTAAAACTTTTTTAAAATCTTAATTTAAATTATTTTAAAACTTAATTAAAATCATAATTAAAATTATTTTAAAACTTAATTAAAATCTTAATTAAACTTATTTTAAAACTTAATTTAAAATTATTTTAAAAACTTAATTTAAAACTATTTTAAAAAAATTAATTTAAAATTATTTTAAAAACTTAATTTAAATTATTTCAAAACTTAATTAAAATTATTGTAAATTTTTTTTAAAAAAAAACTTAATTTATTTAAAATCTTAATTAAAATTATTTTAAAACTTAATTAAAATCTTAATTAAAATTATTTTAAAACTTAATTTAAAATTATTTTAAAAACTTAATTTAAAATTATTTTTAAAAACTTAATTTAAAATTATTTTAAAAACTTAATTAAAATTATTTTAAAACTTTTTAAAATCTTAATTAAAATTATTTTAAAACTTAATTAAAATCTTAATTAAAATTAGTTTAAATTTAAAAAAAACTTAATTTAAAATTATTTTAAAATCTTAATTAAAATTATTTTAAAACTGTATGAAAATCTTAATTAAAATTATTTTAAATTTTTTTTAAAAAAATCTTAAAATATTAATTAAAATTATTTTAAAATCTTAATTAAAATTATTATTTTTTTAAAAAAAACTTAATTAAAATTATTTTAAAACTTAATTAAAAATTATTTTAAAATCTTAATTAAAATTATTTTAAAACTTAATTAAAAACTTAATTAAAAATTATTTTAAAATCTTAATTAAAATTATTTTAAAACTTAATTATAATTATTAAATAAACTAAATTAATTAATTAACCCTAATCATTAACTACTTTAACTTAATTAAATTAACTTAATACACTTAATTAGTTCTTAATAAATCTCAACTTGAAATCTTAACTTTAATCAACAAATAAAGTACTTAACCTTAAACAAAATTAATTTTTTATAACAAATTCTAAAATCTTTACCTAATTAATTCCTAAGAAATTAATAATGATTCATAATCAATTAATTCGTAACTATTAATGATGAAAATTTAATCAACAATTAAAATTAATTCTTAATCTAATTAATAATAATACTAAATTTAATTGAAACTAACTTTTAAATTATTTTTAAATCAATCAATAATCTAGCAATCAACCTATAACTATAGCTATTAAAAACAATTCTTAACCAAATCCACTTAATAACTTTACAATTTCTAAACTAAACATTAATTCAATTAATTCACAAAATAAATGTTACCATCTATTTAACTTACAATAATCAATTTTAACTTAATTACAATTAAACTCAAAATTAATAAAGTCATCTCACGCAACTATAGGATTACCATACTTGAAAATTTAGAATGGGTGAGATGCCAAGAAAATTAAATTTAAAATAGTTTTAAACATGTTTTGAAAACTTATATATCTATTTTCTTAAGAAATATTTTTCAAATCTTGATTGATGATTGATTGAGTGTATATAAGTTATTATTGTTCATCGCCTAAGTCTTTAGAACCTTAAGTCAATCATCACCCTTAGACACACATAGAAAAGTCTTCCTTGTGGGTAACAAGGATATCTAAAAAATAGTGTCCAGTTAAGGGGGAGAGACTTGGTTGAAGGACATATTTTTTATTTAAAATCATGCTTTTGAAAACATATTTTTTTAAAAAAAATTGTTTCAAAACACTCTTTGAAAATTGCTTGATAAAACTTCTTTAAAAATCTCTTTGAAAATTATATTTAAAATCTCTTAATCAAATTCTTTTTGAAAATTATCTTTACATACTTATTTAAAGTAATTTGGTTTTGAAATTAACATAACAAATATTTTTGAAAATTTGCTTATAAAACTCAAAATATTATCTTTTAAACCTAGCTCAAGCATTATCTTTTCAAAATTATATTCTTCAAACTTTTTGAAAACTTTTTGAAAATTCCTTGAAAATAAAATTTTACTTAGAGAATTTCATTGAGAATTTCCTTGAAAATTACTTGAAAATATTTTTTGAACTCAGCTTTAACAAGGATGCTTGATAAAAACTCTTTATAAATATTTTTGAAAAGTATTTTATAAAAATATCTTTTAAAGAAATTTTGCAAGCATTAAGTCTTCTGTATCATGGTTTTACAAAAATACTTTCAGTCTTGAAAAACTTTTTGAAACATATCCTTGAGAGATTTTACTTAAATTATTTTGAAAAAGATACTGCAAATTTACTCAATTTTTTCAAGGAATGAGGTTTTTTTTTTTAAAAAAAAAATCTCTATAACTTTTGAAAACCCTATTATACATCAAATGGGTGAGGGAATACCTTAGGCATATCTTGAAAATATTTAAATGTATTACATCATTGTTGGTGCAAAACTTAGGGATGTTTAGCAATTAAAGCTATTTATGAAGAGTTCTTTTTATTGTATGACAAAAGGGGGAGAAAAGGGGTTTAAGTTAGGAAAAAGGGGTTTAAGTTAGAAATCTAAATCTTTTTGAATTGACCTAACTTAAACATATTTGTCAAACATCAAAAAGGGAGAGATTGTTGGTGCAATCAACCTCCAAGGTTTTAATGTCAGACAAATATGTTTAAGTATGGAGCTTGATCAAGGGAAGTCCTAGTTGTAGACTAGGCAAGGGAAGTCCTAGTTGGAGGCTAGGCAAGGAGAGAAATCTCGGTATATCGTGGAAGCCAGGTGGATAGGTCTGGAGGACTTGACCCTGGGTAGCCGAATACTGAGTCCTAGTTGTAGGCTAGGTAAGGAAAATCTCGGTATGTCGTGGAAGCCAGGTGGATAGGTCTGGAGGACTTGATCCCTAGGTAGCCGAATATTGAGTCTTGGTGAGTGAAGCCAAGTGGAGAAAATCCTAGGGGGTGGTAACCTTAGGTAACGAGAAGTCTTGGAGGAGTGAACTCCAAGCAAGGTTGATCGGATGGTTTCCGGTCGATCGCGCGCGGTCGACCGGACCAGCGGATCTCGGTAAATCTAGGTTTAGGTTTACTATTGTTTTCTATATTACTATTATTGCTGTTGGCTAATATGGTATTGCAGGAAAAAGTCTTAGTGGATCAGGCAATCAGACACTGAGCAGACAAAAGACCAAACATGTCTGAAGGATCATGTTTGGCAGGTAAGTTGAGTTATGCAACTGGAAGAGCGACAGTGAGGTCGGGTTCCTAAAGGGAACAACCTAAGGTCGCTAATCCAACTAAAGAAACCGGGAAGGTTTTCAAGTTGAGATCAAGACAGTCCTAACTATCATACTCATGTATCATATATTACTGTGCTAACCTTTGTATTGCAGAGATACTTTGCTTAATACTGTGTTGCAGGTTTGGTCAGATCGATCGACCGAACCAGAGGATCGGTCGACCGAACCAAGATGGCTCAGCATAGATCAGTTTAATCAGCAACGATCAGATGCCGAAGGAAACTACACTGATCGATCGACCGAACCCGAGGATCGGTCGACCGAACCATCAATATTAAAGGCACAGTAAATGCAGATCACGGCAAATCTCGATGAACAGGGAAGGAGCCTGTTCGGTCGACCGAACAGAGGGATCGGTCGACCGAGCCATTAAAGACCAGTAAATGCAAAAGATCGAGCCAACTTCGGAGTTCAGCCAGGAAGGAAAGGAGCAAGTTCGGTCGACCGAACAGAGGGATCGGTCGACCGAATGCCCAAGATTCTTATAAAATGTGCTCGAAGTCAGAAGTAAAAAAAAAACTCTTCTCTGATCGACTCAGTTTCTGTTCTGCAAGAAAACCGTGCTACAAGCCTTCATCTTCTCAGCAAGCCACACTATCCGGAAGTGCCGACCAAAGCTTCAACTGCATTTACTTGTCGGTATATTTTTATATAAGCTTGCATTGTAATTCACTTAAGCAAGATAGTAGGGTTGTTACTATCTTGCTCATTTGTACGATCTGCTTCTTTCCGAAGATCTCGGAAAGAAGAGCTATAGTGATTTGCCCATCGGTGCGATTAAGGATCGCGGGCCTTCGAGTAAGAGACGAGTTAGGCTCCGAATGAAGTAAACGAACTTGTCCCTTTATATTTTCCGCTGCTTACTCGAATTGTTTTGAAATACGAAAAGAAAAGTTTTTAAAAGAGTACGATATTCACCCCCCCCCTCTCTATCGTACTAATCCAATCTATTAGAAACGGTAGGTGAGTCTCATCTGGTCAATCTCATCCCCATTAAACTTGGACCTGATGGAAGTATACCAAACCCCGGGGACGAACAGAGGAGATTGAGGGGAGACAACCATAAGAAATTGAGAAATAAGTGAAGCACGAATTTAACGAAGGAAAGAAAGGAGAGGTTTACTGAGAAAGGTCGCCAACGAAGATGAGGAGGAGGAGAAGTGTCACAGAACGTGCTCAAGATCAAAAACACGAGGAAGTGTGAAGATGATGGAGAGTAAATAAGGGCTTACAAAGCCTAGTGAATGATCGCTCTGAGCCATCCAATCAAGGGTTATGAAAAATAAGGACAAGATCTGGTCGTGGAATTTGAAAAGACACCTATCACATCATCAGCAGATATTAGCCTGTCACGTCAAGCGTGCGGCGATAGAGAGTGGGACACGTGGCAGCTAGCGACGGGAAGCATTAATGGGGCTTAATTAAAAGGCATAGGCGGCGTGCTCGGCCATAATGGCCAAAGATTTGCACAGTCTTTAAGAAATTGAGATGATGTCAGCAACTATTACAAGGCGCTCATCCAAGAAAGCGACGATATGTGAAGAAATTGCTAAGTGTCGCTGCTAACCACCCCGATCAGCACAGATCTCTGACTATATGATAGCCGAGCGGCGACTAAAAAACCATTCTTGTGAAGTAAGATCCGAGAGGTAGCTACACACTCAGTGAAGGCGCTGGAATTCCGTTCTATTTCAATTTCCCTGTACAAAAAATTGTACGAGAACAGAACTTTTCCTATCAACCCGCATGTTTGATCAATCATGTGTTTGATCAATCAAGCAAGTTCTTGAATGATCAAAGCACACCTTGATCGAAGTACAAGATCACCAGCCTCTTGTGTTGGTATTCCAAAAAATGATACAAAGAAAACTAACTAATTATGCAACGGAATTAAGAACTAGTTGTACCTTTTCTTTGTAGCTAAAGACCTCTTGATCTTCTTCTGTATTGCTCTCCTCTTCTTGGACGTCGTGTGGGTGACAATCTACCAAGACAACACCACCTTCATTCTCTTCTCAATTTCCAAACCGCCGGCTACAAAAGGATGCTCTAGGATGGGGCACCTTCTAATCTTCTTTGTCTTCTCCAAACCGTCGCCCACCAAGGAGTAGAAGAGGGGGACACCAGCCTTAGCAAGGAGGGGGTCACCGGCCCTAGCAAGGAGAGGGGCCGTCGGCTCTTAGCAAGGGAGAAGGGGAGGGGCGCCGACCCTATGCAAAGAGGAGGGGAGGGGCGTCATCCCTAAGTGAGAAGGAAAGGGAGGGGCGTCAGCTACAAGGAGGAGAAGAGAGAAAATTATTAGGTTTTAGGAGCCACCACCTACTCCTTTTTATAGGCTTGTCGTCGGTTACAAAGAAAGAAAAATAACAGAATTCTGTTTATAAAAAATCTCCCTTTCTATAACCAAGTTAAATCAAACCAAGTTAAACCAAACCAGGTTATGGATGGGTGGGTGCGAGGCTTTATATAGAGGCTACAACAGGGACCTAGAGGAGGAATTGGTTTAGGCCTCCTGATGGGCTTGGGCTTCCTGTGTTCGACCCGAACATTCAACCCAAGTCCATTAATAATAACAATACCACTAAAGGGTTATTATTGAATTACCGCATCAATCCCATATTACAATATGAGCTCCTTATCATGAGTGTGTTAATCTCCCAATGTTTAAGATATCGTATGTCCGTTAATTAATTGAGTTATTGACAACTCAATTAATTCACATCTGATTCCAAGAGTAGTACCACTCAACTTTATTATCATGCCGGACTAAGTCCACCTGCAGGGTTTACATGATAATCCTTATGAGCTCCTCAAGGGGACATCATCAACCTAAATAATTAGGACACAGTTTCCTTCTATAATTAACAACACACCATATAAACAATATTATTTTCCAACTCATCGGGCCTATTGGTTTAACGAATAAATCTCACCCATTGATAAGTTAAAGGAATAAATGCTAAATGTATGTGCTTGTATTATATCGGGATTAAGAGGACACATATCCATAATAATAGAGGTTCTGTTCTTTTATGTAGTCAGTACAAATCGAACAACCTCAAATGGTCTTGCTCAATACACACAAAGTGTACTAGTGTAATTTTATAGTTAAGATAGATTAATACCAAATTATACTACTGTAACGACCCAATTTTCCCTATTTCGAGTTTTAAAAGTCCATAAAAATATTTGGAAATACTTTTAAAATATTCTAGAGATTTTTAGGAATTTTTAGAGTATTTTTACATAATTTTTGGAGGTCCTTTAGTATGTTTACAAAAGGAAAGAAATTTTGACAAAAAACGTTGAAGGTAAGGCTCGAACCCGTGACCTCCGGCCGAACCCGACCTAACTAGACGCGGCCAACCAACTGAGCTGCGCTCGTTTTGTTAACCAAGTACGAAGCGAGATGTATATAAGTTGTAGTTAATAACAGAAATGCCCTAAGTATTATAAGATGGGTTATTTCCTTGTCCCGAACCCTAACCTCTCGATCCTTCTCCTCCTCGCGTGCGCCGTTTCTTCTCGGGCGAAACCGAAGAAACCCTAGTTTCTTCTCCGGCGGTCGTCAGAGGGTTGTCTTCGAGAATCCTTCACATTCTCGTGATCTTCTTGACGTGGAGAGCACGTAGACGTGAAGAAGGCGCTGCGATTTTGAGTCTCGTCCGAACCCTAGAAGCCTCTTTTCTTCTCTGGTTGTAAGTTCTAAGAGCAAGGGTAAGTACTACTCTCACCTGTGGTAGGAGTTGCTTCGTTTGGTATGGTTGCTTTCAGATTTTTGCTTGCCGTGTAGATTTGTAGGCTCCGTTTTGTTTCCCTTCCATGCCCTGTTCATAGCCGAACAACATCCTTTAACATTAGGGTTTGTAGATTTCGGTTTTAAGCCTAAGTATAGCATGATTTGAGCTTGCGGGGTTGAAGTGGGTGGATTTTTGGTGCCATCCGAGTGCTGCCGAGACCTGCACAGGAAGCCTTGATACCTGCCGTGACCTGCACATGAAGTTTGGGTTTATGCCGTGACCTGCATAGGGAACTCCAAGTATCATCTAGGCTAATTGAGCAAGTAGAATGGTTTAGTGCTAATTAGAATTGTATGCATTTTATTCTTGAGCGTATGTTGTTCATGAACCTCTTTGCTTTAGGGTCATGTTGTACATACTTAAGTTTGATAAGTAAATATTTTGGACAGCATGCTTATAAAACCTGAGTCGCATTCCTTTGCTTCCATTATAGCATGATGAGAATTTCTAAGTAGCATCCTATACTTGTCTTTACAGCATACTTAGAAGGCCAAGAAATTAGTTTCCTTTACGCTTCGTTTATAGCATGTTTAAGAAGTTTAAAGTAGCATGTTACCTTATTTTGTATAGCATGTTTAAAGGCCTTAAAGTAGTATTCTTTGTCATGTTTTAATAGCAGGTTTAGAAGCCCTTAAAGTAGCATTCCATGCTCTGTTTCTACAGCATGATAGAAAGTGTAGAGTTACATATATTGCTTTTATTACAGCATACTTAGAAAGCCCAAAGTTAGCTTCCTTTTGCTTTATTTATAGCATGATTAGAATCATTCCATACTTGATTTTACAGCATGTTTAGAAGCACTAAAATAGCATCCTTTGCCATGTTTTCACCGTATGATTCAAAGGCTTTAAATTGCTTTCTTTAGTTTAGCTTATAGCATGATCAGTAAGCTTTAAGTTACTTGTTTTATTCTGTTATATAGCATGGTTAGTTGATTATACACCCATACTTGTTAAGTATATTTAAAGGACTCCCACAATCTTTAATAAAAGATAATAAGGAAGATAAAAGAATAAGGAAGATAACAAGTAAGTCAAGCAAGAGGCTAGTACCCGACATCCAAGAGCTTGTCGTTAAACAAATCCAGGTGACCATTTCCGAGGTCTTGGCCCTGGTAGACCGAGGTCTGCTCTTTTAGGATTGGTGGCTCGCAACTCCAACCTATTAGGGAACGCGCATGAGATGGTACTAAGCTTGGGCCCAAAGAAAAGAAAACCAAAAGAAAGAAAGAAAGAAGAAGAAAGTAAAAGATAGAAATTAAAGGATTAATTTCTATTACAAGGATATAAGAAAATATAATAAGTTTTATGCTTAGAATAAATAAAAAGTTAGTTTCTTTAATTCTAAGCTTACAGTGTTCATTTCTTATTATCCTGTTAGATAGTGAGCATGTTTAGTATTCAGTTTCATTTTCTGTATACCATGAGCACATGCAGATTGGCTTTAGCATTTCAGTTTCAGTATTATTGCATTACATTTATGCATTTCGAGTTTTGTGAGATAGATTAGTACTTACTAAGCGTTTTCGCTTATAGATCTTTTCTTTTTCCTCCTACCGCAGATAAAGGAAAAGCTAAGACATGAAGGGAGACGACAGGATGGTGGTGGTGATGAAGGTGTGTGATGACTGCGACTATGGAGAGATCCAGAGAGTATTATCAAACTTGCAGGACCTATTTGATTAGAGTTTATGTTTTAGTTCTTTCCTTTAACACTATTATGAAGTTTGTGAGATTGTAGTTGAGTTTATTTCCGCATATGCATTTAGTCACTTTAATTATTTGTAGAGTGAAATAGTTGGTTGTCTTTACTGTTGTTTTATAACTGCGTGGTTGGGAAAAATGAGTTCCAGCCGCCTGTGGCTGCGTATATATATCTTGTGTATTACGGATTTGGTCACCGGTACAGGGGAGATTCTGCCGAAATTTTTGGTAGGAATTCCTCTGAACCGTGATAAATCTAACTGACTTTAATAATAGCGTCAGTGACACTAGATAGAGAGTTGTAGTTAGGTGACATTCGCCCTTAGAGAGTAGAAGTAAGAAGGGTAGGTTGTTACAACTACAACCGTTCCAATGATTTGCCCCAATTCATCTTGGTTGTGAGCTACTATTTATAATTTATAAGGAACCGATAACATGATCTTCTGTGTGGCACCACACCCCATGTTATCTACAATATAAATTAAATGAGCAACTGCATTGATATATATATAAATATAAAATGTAAATATTTGACCAAAGTGATTCTCATTTCAAAATAGATGTTAATACAAAAGCTAGGCTTATAGTATACATCCCAACACTCAGGTCAGTAAGATAAAGCAGAATGGTGACTAAGAAGATTATATAATCTGATCGGAAGGTCACCAAAGACACTACCTGTCCAGTCAGTTAGACTTACAACCTCCTTTGACTAGTTTCAAGGGGAAGGCTTGTGATGCGGTAATAAGGGGCCCACCATGTGCGGGTCAAGGACGGAGGTAGAAGATGACGTGGAGGTCAAAGTTAAGGCCAACGTGGAGGTTAAAGTCAAGACGGTCAATGCCAGAGAATCAACGGGCTCACCAAAGGTAGGTCGAGTGGAGGTCTACTGTAGTTGTCGATAGGGCATGAAGTGTTTGATCGACAAGTAGCTTGTTCGAGAAGAATGCCTGTACAGCCAAGAGCACTACTGCGAGACATCATATGCTCATCATGAAGTGGAGGAATGCTAAGACGACCAGAGCGCTGATCCAGTCGGGTGGAAACAATCAACTAAGCTAAGAGATTATGAAGAAGATCGGCTGAGGTCGACAAGGAGGGGATCCGTTGCCGAGCGGCTCCACCGCTCAGTCCCCTCTCATATCTCTTAATATCCCTTTGGGAGATAATGCCGTTGACAATGAAGTATGACCAATAGGCGGATCGTATGACAGAAGCTTCTACTGTCTTGTCAGGGATTTGCATGCCCTATTAAAGTATGGTGTCAGAGCTACTTTTCTGACATATCCTTTCATAGGACAATTTGGATAACATGCCCACGCTTTGAGGCAAGTGTACGTCGCCTATTGGGGTGCTATATAAAGGGGGTCCATGTACCGGCAAAGGTATGCGTTATTCACTATTCACGCCTATGCTTATTGTTGCTCCGCCTTCTTCCATTTTTCCGGTGACTGACTTGAGCATTGGAGGGCCAGTACCGGGGACCCCTTCCCTAGCTCAACACTGATATTTCTTATGTTGTAGAACGGAGCAGAGTCTACACGTGGTCAACCCAGAAGCCACATCCCCAGCTAGCCTTCTTTACGATTTTCGGGCAAGATCACCTTGCATATGGATTTTCTTACAAAATGAAAGATTTCAACACATTGAATTCACCTTGCATATTTGAAGCTCCATCATATCCTTCATCTCTCAATCTGGATAATGATAATCCATGTTTCACAAATAAAGCATTGATAGCATCATTCAAAGAATGAGAGCTAGTATCAGATACATATATAATTGCAATGAATCGTTCAATCACCTGTCCTCTTTTGTTCACATATCTCAAAACAACTCCCATTTTCTTCTTCACTGAAATATCTCCAGACTCATCAACCATTAAGGAGAAAACATTGATTCCAATGTCTTTGATTATGAAAAGTGTGATCTCAAAGGCACAAGCACATACAATATCTTGTTTGAATTACTGGAGAAATCATTTAATTGTTTCCAGGAGCATTTTGATTAATAATTTTGGAAACTTCCTCATTTTGTTGATTGTACCATTGAAGTAATTCAATAAAGTTTCCTCTATTTAAAGAACTACTTGACTCATCATGTCCATGGAAAGACCATCCTTGCTTCAAAAGAAATCGTGTAACATCTAATATTGCTGTTAAACGGGTGCAATAAGAAACCTTTATATATATATATAGGTTTCTTATTGCACCCGTTTAACAGCAATATTAGATGTTACACGATTTCTTTTGAAGCAAGGATGGTCTTTCCATGGATATAACCAAGGTTATGGGGAATAGAACATAACCAAATGTTATTTGGTTCAACCTAGATAATGCAACAAAAACTTATTTGTATAAAAGTTTTAATGAATAACTTAGTTTAATATTTTACTATATTACCTTCAGTTACAAAATCAACTATATATTATTATTATTATTATTTATATTCTACATTTTTTTTAATTTTTTTTTTTCACATTTTTCTTTACTTGTATGTGTTTTTTTTCCATTTTTTATTTTTTGACGTTATTTATTTATTTTTAAAAGTTTTTTTATTTTTTTTATTTTTTATTTTTTTTATTTTTTATTTTTTATTTTCTTAAGTTTTTTAATTTTTAAATTTTTTAATTTTTTTTCTATTTTTTTCTAATTTTTAATTTTTTAAACATTTTTTTTCTATTTTTTACATTTTTTATTTTATTTTTTATTTTTTATATTTTTTCCTTTACATTTTTATTTTTTATCATATTTTTCTAATATACGAAGGTATTTTGAATAAAAAAATTTTGTTAACCCCCGTAATCGAGAAAAATCACAGTATTTTGAGGTTTTCTGATTCCCGGTTGCATGCCCCTTCTGCTGACATGTCGGGTATGGAACATTACTCGGGAATCATCGATTACCTAAACCAAATATGGTTTTCGTTGAAAATTTTGGATGGATATCCAAAGTTATCAAGGATAACCCCCAACCAAATACACCTTAAGGGTTAGATTTCTGAACCTTCACTATGAATATTTTTTTGATTTATTCATAAATCTATTAAAAAATTTTATAGAACCAAATTAAATATCCTATATGATAAAAGGCGATTCGCTCACTCCCAGTACTCCCGTCAACCCATATCTAAGTTAATACGGAAGAGGTAAATCGCAAATGACTACTAGCGTAGGTGGCAAGTAGAGCTCTCAAACGGGTCAACCCATGACGAGACGGGTCGACCTGTGGTGAACCAACCATTTGTCAGGATGGTACTAGGGGATGTTAATGTAGCGAATCTATATTTTAAAAATATAAAATTATGGATTAAAATAAAAATTATAAATAAAAATATTAACAATTAATAGTAAATACATTTATATCTTAAGAATAAATATTTTTTTCAAATAAAAAGTATATGTAATAATTCATAATAAAAAAAATATAGTTCTAACATACGTCAAAGGTTAGAAATGAGATAATTTAAAGAGATGAATATTTTAACATGTCTTAAGGCTTGGATGATGGAAAAATGAGAGATTTTAATCAATATTGATTGGAGGGGATAATTTAAAGATAATGAAAATTTTTTATATATATTATATGTCAAAAATTAAACTGAGATCATTTTAAAAGAGAGGAAGTTCGAACATATATATATATATATATATATATATATATATATATATATATATATGACACCAAATTAAATATCCCAGGTTCGATATTTGATTGAACATTTTGCTAAATCGTACCCAGTGAATTGACTTCCGCCTAGGTCGGTCGGCCCAGTCAAAAGCCATGCTCTGGCCATCACGAATTCAATGCAGAATCCGAACACCACTCCTCCAACCCCTCTTCATGGCACGCATCATCATCCCCTTCCCTTTCTTCTCTCTCACTCGATCCACGAGATAGAAAGTCCAGAGATCCAATTAGTGTACTGTTCTTCTCCACGACTTAACTTTTGTGTAAATTTCTTAATTTTCATTAAGGGCTCTTACAATATATAGCAAACGATAACAAATGCAGTAGCAAGAACACAATCGCCGTTCCAAGTGACGCACGCCCTCTCGAGCTGTTCGACGCTGTGCCGCGCCTAGACGTCCCTGTTTCGCTTGCACTCCGGCGGCATCACCGGGTACCTTTTCCGGTCGGTGCAGTAGTTGTCGATGGTGTACTTCTGCCGGACCCACTGCAGGCGTCGGTACTGCGGTCCGTCGAGGTCCCGGAACTCGTGCTGGTCCCACCACCGCCGCCCCTGCGTGGCGCAGAACTTGGCCTCCGCCGACGCCTCGCACCCGTCGATGTGGAACCCCCTGTACGCCGCCACGAACGGCGCCTTCAGCCAGTCCGTCTTCTCCAGCCCGCCGCGCGTCGCCCAGTCGTCCCCGTTCCACAGGCTCGAGTATATCTTCATCGGCTGCTCGAACGGGTACCGCACCCCCAAGTCCTTGTTGTTCTTGAACACCCTTATCGGCGAGTCGTCCACCAAGAACCTGCAAATTTTTTCCTCTTCTTTTTCTTTGATTTACTCGAAAATCTCCTGAGCAAAGAAAAGAAAAGAGAAGAGAGAAAGAGAGAAACATACACGATCTGGAACTCGTTCCAGAGAATGGAGTAGGTGTGGAAGTCCTTGGTCGGGTCGAACCAGAGGTAGATCCTCTGCTCCCTGTCCCCCTTCCCCCCGGTAAACACATTGGTCTGCAGGATGTAGGGCTGGCCGCTCCTGTTCCCCAAGAACTCAAAGTCGATCTCGTCGTGCTCCGAGTTCTGAGACGACAGCTGATCGCAAAAACCCCAAGCACAAATTATATAATCAGCCGAGGCAAGAAGAAGAAAAAAAAAAGAAGACACTCACATAGAATGCAGTGACCGTGCCGGCGGAATCGCCCGGAACCAACTTCATCTGCATGCTGAAGTGGCCGAACAAGTACGAACCCTTCGACTGAAAGCCAGTGCCGGTGTTCCTGTCCAGGTAGAGCTGGATGTCGTTGCCGCCGTTGAAGTACTTAATGTGATCGAATGCCCAAGTGGGAACATAGTTCTTTTGGAACGGGACGTCGATGGGCTTCCTCGGAGGGGCAGCAGTGGTGGTGGTGAGCACGGAGAGGAAGCTGATCAGTAAGATGCAGCACAATGCCGGAGGAGAAGAAGCCATGGGTGTAGCTTGAGACGGAGGATGAGGAGGAGGAGGGGTGTATATGTAGCGGAAGGAAGAGGACGGTGGAAAATGTTAATGTAATTATTGGGGAGTGTTCCCTTCCCAGTCCTTGCGTGGTTTTTGTCTCGTTCTTCGGAAAGAAATAAATAAATAACGTGGGTGGTGCAGCCACAGCTAAGGCCGTGGCTGGGAAAGGAATCGGTGGACGGTGGTTGCCTGGTTGGATTCGGAGATTTCTCGAGCTCGGCAGCTGGTTGGCAGGGACTGAGACTGCGTCACCGAAATGGAGGGACAGACGGCTGAGGGAGAGATTCGGATGATCTGCGACGCTCAATATATCGGTGCGGCCGATGCATGCATCAGGATCAGCATCAGCTGGAAATGAGATATGGGAGATGTCGGGTCAGCCGTCAGCCTACCCACCTTTCCTCTGTAAAAAAATAATAATAAATAAATAAATATAAGCTAGATGTTCCAATTTTATTTCACTTACATCACTTCAAACCTATAACACCCTATTTAGTATACTTTTCATATTGAAATTGCAACAAATATTATTTCAATTCCAATCCATCCGCACTATATCAAAATATTCTTTAGAATATATTTTTTTCTTATTTATAATTTAATGTATCAACATACATTTTATATACAATAGATAATGTATTTTATATTTATGCATATCAAAATTTTTAATATTTATTATATTTTTTTTATAAAATTAGTGATATAATTTATAAGAGAAATGATATTCTTAAGGAAAATTCTTAAGAAAAATTATTAGGAATAGATACATAAATGATGAGACCCAAAAAAAAGTAAAATGGTGGGTCCCATTATTTATGTGTCTATCCTTAAGAATTTTCCTTATAAGTATCATAACTTAATTTATAAATATAATTATAATTCAAATACATTATATAAATTAAAAATAATAATTGTAATAAATTAAAACTTTACTAATATAGATAATATAATTAAAATAGGTTACTAAATATACTTAATTTAAATTTATAATAAATAATTAATATTCCTATATATGGAAAGACATATAAAATAACAATCATAAAGTAATTATGTTTGATTTTATTAATTATATAATAATATATTAAGATTAAAAATAAAAATCCTCTCCTACATCCAATATGGGGGATATGAATAACCCACACCATATTTGGTCTGTGAATTTGATATATGGATTGGAGAGGTTTGGTGTTATTTTCACACCAAATATGGTGTTTTGACATATGAGTCAGAGATGGTCTAATATCAAAATGGCACGGACGAGTAAAGTGTTCTTCCAAGCGTATTTTTTTTTTCTGTTAATTTAGATATCTAGACTCTTATTGATTCAATTATTTTTCGAGGTGAGTGACTCTCTCATTAATTTGCTCATCTGGTAAATTTAGAAAAAACGCTCTCTCGATATTATACTTAATAGACGATCTCCTCGTACCTTCTCCATTGTAAAATTGTATATGTTTATTAATTATGTAATCAAATTACGTGCCACTTTGTATAACCGCTCCACTAATTAATAATCTTCTTGCATGTCAGCCCAATTGAATATTAAATCGTGGTGCTTTATGAATCCACGGAACATTGTAGCTGTCCCTTTTTCATGTTTTTTTTTTCCTTTCTTTCCTCATAAATTTCTTTATGATCATTATTGACTACCCGGGCTATAGCCTGAGTAGCCGTTAATGTGGCTCCGTCACAAGATAAATCTTTATTAGAGGTTGTAGTCACTCAATCTGCTCGGTCTAATGTCATTAGAAGTCTCAAACCTAAATATATATTTTTATAGAGGTCTTGACCATAGAAGTCCTCATCCTTAAATGTTTGGATTTTATCTTGCTATTAGATTAGTTAATATGTTATATATAACACACGGATTTATTCTATTAGGGGCCAAATCTATTAAGTGATTTAATTAAGGTTAATTGTGAGTTTATGTTATTAGATGTAAATTTATACATGTAAAACTCATTAATCTGTTTCATTATTATTGATGGACTGATAACACAATTAAATTCGGTGCTATATACAAGGCATAATCCCCATAGGATAGGACATCATGAGAACTCTCCACTTTCAATTGGTGAGGAGAGTATGACATTGTCATTCTAATCCTTACGAAAGATCGGCCTTTTGTTCTTCTTCTCTGATAGAATTTGGATTTTTATAAACGATGTAGAGAAGAGATGATGACAATTCTGTTGTATTTAGGCTCATCATTTTTATTTCATGCCATTTAATTTTCATCGTAATGTGGATGACACTAAATCTTGAATATGTTTTCTATTTTCTTGAGTTAAAACCTCCATCATGAAGGTCTCGACCAGTCTCTACCTTGGAAGTCTCGAGCCTAGAGACATCAGTTATTCCGAATAAGTTGATCTAGAGAAGACCCACTATTCTTTATAGGTATACAAAAGAGGTCAACCTTGCCTCTTCATAAATCAGACCCAACTCGAGCTATGTTTAGGAAATTGTCGCACCGTATATATCCCCAAGAGAAAATGTCTTCGCTATCAACGAATTCGGGACAAGATTTTCTCATGGGATAGGATTATATCGTGGATTTAGTGCCCACTTTTCACGGAAGGGGAATCAAATCCTTCCTCGTTCTTTGAAATTAAAGTTGTTGAATTTTTTTAACAACATCACGAAGAATAATATGGAATAGCTATACTACAAAAGGAAAGTATTAGCACAGTGACTCACAAAAGGAAAGAGGTTCCCAGCTATATTACATTAGCTTATTGTGCTTGTACTTATATTTACTATTTATGCTACGTCTAATATTTTTAATTGACTCATGAAATCATTTGACCACGTTCTCTCCCTGTAGTACATTAGCATAGTAGATTCAGCAATTGATAAAAGCGCATTTAAAATTATAAAATTATAAAAGACACTTAAGTTTCAATTGTTCAAAAGACACGCTTATTTCTCATTTTACTTCTCACGCTAATCACTCTAGTACTTTATTCAAAAAAAAAAAAATAACACTATTGTAGTATTGGATTTTAAGGAACATCATCACAGTAGTGATATTGATTTTAGGATTTATACAGTACTAAATATTAGTGTAATCTATTGCAAGTCCAGCTGGACCATTAAGCTCGGATTGATTTAAGTTTTGATGTTAATATTTGATTAATATATTAGAAAGAACTTAAGTTAAGATGATTAGATACTTGACTAGAAATGAAAATTTTAAGTAGGTCACGGAAAATTGGACATTTAGTGATCGAAAGTCTAACAAGAAGTTAGAGAAAAGTTCAAATGAGTTATGAAGGACCAGACACTTAGTGATCAAAAGTTCAACGAAAAATTGACAAAAAAAAAGTTTAAGTGAATCACGGAGGACCGATCACTTGGTAATCAGAAGTCCAATGTGAAGTTGGCAAAAGAAAAGTCCAGGTGGGTCACGGAGGACCAGACATTTGACATGAGATAGAAAGTCCAAGTGGATCATGAAGAACTGAACACTCAGTGATGACAAAAGTCTTAGCAGGTCACCATGGATCAGATGCTGAGCAAAGAAAGTCCTGGTAGCTAGGTTGAAATTAACCAAATATTAGGTAAGAGAAAGTTAAGACAGGATGTAAGACAAGGAAAGTCTAAAAAGGTTGAGAGTACTAGATTCTTAGCGAGATGTGAAAGCCTAAATCGATCATTGGATCAAATGCAATGATAGTAATGATTCAAAAGTAAATCAACTCAACTGATTTGGAAATCGATTCAATTTATTGGGAAAATTTGATCTAGAAGCAAGCAAAAGTAAATTGATTCAATCGATTTGGGAAATCAATAAACTGATATGGAAATCAATTGAATTGATTTGGAAACTAGTCAAATTGATTTGATCCAGAAGCAAATTAGTTCAACGAAGTTGGAAATCAGTCGATTGATATAGTCAAATAGGTCAAAAGAACCGTTCTATAAGTTTCAACGGTCGAATTCATCAAATAAGTCGATTGATAGGCATAAATCAGCCCGAGCAACAACCTTTAAAAGGTGATTTCGAAGAGGTTTGAAGGGGTTGGTTCTTGGAGATTCTAAAGCGAAGCGCTAGTGCATTCCTGATTCAACAATAGGCATTTCCGAGCTATAAGAGATCAAGCAAGTAAGGTTTTGATTGTAAAGTTATTTTCAATTGTATTTGTGTTTGTTTTCTTATTACTTGTTGTGTTCTTGTAAGAACAAGTTTGTAGAGGCTTCTCCATCTTTAGAAAGTTTTCGAGAAAGAGAGAACTCATAGTAGAAGAAAATCATTGATGTGAACTATTGGATTAGTCATCTTAAGAAAGTAAATATCAAATAAACTAAGATGTTATGCATGTGGAGTCGAGTTTGAAATAAGATTTTCACTTCGCATTCAACGACGATCACAAAGTAATGACAAAAAATAATCGAAGTTATTCATCTCCCTCTAGCTCGCATGAGTTTTAACAATAAAATAGTATAATTTTTTTAAAAACCAACGTCAAAGTAATATTGTTATTTGAATGCAACACCGTGGGAGGGATAAAATGTAAAATAAATACATTCTTATATTAGATGCGCCTTTCAAAATTTTCATAATTTTAAGTGCATGCTTTGTAAATTTTTCATTTTAATTGTTTGCTTTCGCTGTAATGTTAGATAAAGAATCTAGATGACTAATTTGTTACGTGTGGAGAGGCTGAGCAATATGTCCTCCACTTTGTCCCGGTAATCTGATAGCTCTGGACTCCTATTTAAAAAAATTTTAATTTAATTTTTTATATTATATATTTAATTGATAAGAATATAATATTCAATCTTAACTAAAAAATCGAGAAAGATATATTTTCAGTCTAAGAAATTTATAAAGGATTCTTAGTTTATGAGTGGAGGGGTCCAAGAGAAAAGGGTGAGAAAGGTCAAGGTTATATAGCGGTCAAAAGTCAAGAGGACGTGACGGTCAATAGTCAGGGTGATTCAGCAGTCAATAGTCAAGCTGACTAGGCAGTAAGAGGCAAGCATGTGGGGTAGTCAGAGGTCAGGCAGACTTGTTGATCAAGGAGGCAAAGTAGTTGAAAGACAAGGGGAGACGACAGGCGGAACACCGGGTATAGGTCGGGATCGGCAGAGCTGGGTAGAGGTAGCCCGATTTACAGGTCTGCGATTTGAAGGCCCGGAAGCGCAAGTCACAAATCATAGATCGGAAGCGTCAGAGTTATGCAAAGACAGCCCGATCTACGGGCTTACGGTTGAGGGCCAGCGAGTACTCATGGGTCAGGAGCGGCAGAGCTGGGTAGAGGCAGCCCGATTTACAGGCTTGCGATTCGAAGGCCCGGAAGTGCAAGTCACAACTCACAAGTCGGAAGCAGCAGAGCTGGTCGGAGTTAGCCCGACTGGCAGGTAACGCTTAGAGGCGGGATCCGGTCGAGGGTGTGAGGTAGATGTAGACCGCGATAAATAGGATGAGCTAAGCTGTGCAGGAGTCGGAGGATCACAACTGTCCGTCAAGGGTAATCATTGCATACCAATGAGATGTGCGAAGGCGGAGGTCCCTAAGCGAAAAGATGCTCTCATAACCAATAGCAGCCTGACAGATGTCCTTCACTACGAGACAAAACCCCTGTGTAAAGGTGGAGGTTCCTAAATAAGAAGATGTCTTCACGACCAATAGCAGCACGACAGGTGTCGGGGATATACGACAAAGCCCAGCGTCTAACATTTTCTGACAGGGTTGCAGGTTCTGGAAGCAAGGCGGGTGCATAAAAAGGAAGAGATTCCTCGTACGCAGGTATGCGCTCTCTCGTCATTTTTTCCACAACTTTTCATTTTCAGTCTCTCTGCTTTTTTGGAGAAAAATGACCTGACTTGAGCGTCGGAGGGCCTGATCAGGAGACTTTTTCCCTGGGTTCTGGTCTCTAACGTGAGGGGGGAAAGATCGTCTGAGTATGTGCAGGGTCCTGCAGCATTGTCAGCCGCCCGTGGGAGCTGAATCGCCCACGACTTTCCGTCAACAACCAGGCCACCACGACCAGCCTCTGTCCGACTCAACTTCCGGACAGGATCAAATTTGGCGCCGTCTGTGGGAACACAACAGCCTGATCCGAAGCGTGAAGATGGAGGACTCTGGTCGATGCTCCAGCCGGAGGATTAATGTTACCATGACCGCGGGGGAGTATGAGCTCTTTAAGGAGGTCAGAAAGCGAGTCGCCTCTGAAAAACAAGGCACGGTTTCACGACCTCGCTTAGCACCTGAAGCGTCCAAAGAACCAGCTCCTGTTTCCGACAGGAGCTCAAAGAGAAAGCAACCGGAAGAACTATCTCGTACTTCATTCCGAGAGCCTCGCCGCAACTATCATCGAGCTGGACCTCGGGAGCATAGTCTGAAAAAGAAGAGCCGCCGACGTCGGTGGCGGAAAGCTCTTTACATCCACCCCGGGATTCAGGAAAGGGGAAGGCTATAATCTCCGCCATAGATATGCCTGAAGATCCGGATGATAAGGTACCCTTCTCGGCTCAGATCTTGAGGGAAAGCCTGCCAATGGGTTATCGAGCCCCAAACATCGGAGAATATGATGGGAGCAAGGACCCGGAAGAACACCTGCGGAAGTTCAAGAACGCGGCTATGCTGTATCAATACAGCGATGCTGTCAAATGCCGAGTATTCCTACACACCCTATCCGGGTCAGCGCAGAAGTGGTTCGATGGATTGCCCCCAGAGTCCATCAATCACTTCATGGATTTCAAAACGGCTTTCCTACGCCGTTTCGCCAGTAGTCGTAAGTATCAAAAAATCGACCACTGTCTTTTTGCTCTCAAGCAGGATCCGACCGAGCCCCTGCGAAGCTACATCAACCGGTTCAGTCAGGTGGCCAATGACGTTCCCTCCGCCACCTCAGAAATATTGATGAGCGCCTTCTCCCATGGATTGCAAGAAGGGGAATTCTTCAGGGACCTCATCAAAAACCCCGCCCGAAGCTTTGACGATATGGTGGAAAAAACTTCTTGCTACATCAAGGTGGAGGAAGCTCAGGCCGCTAGAAGAAAGGCCGAAAAAACGGTGGCTCCTGGCAACTGACCTGAAAGGAGAGTACCACAGCCAGCCTAGCCCTTCCAGCGCGTTCAACCCAGGCCTGCCCCTCAGCCCGCTCAGGGAGTCAGACCAGCCCCACGAGTTGCTGCCATACACGCGCCTAGGCCTGGACCAAGGGGAGCACCATATTGCACATATCATCGGTCCAGGACGCATGATCTCAGTAACTACTTCCAATTCGCTCGTGATTCCAGGCGAGCTGCAGAGCAGGGTCTACCCCCCCCCCCCCCCGGAGTTAGCGCCCCAAATACAGAGAATGGAGGAGGAACGGGCCGCGGCTGGACGTGCTCGTCAGGCCCGACCCGATCAAGCCGGTCCCGGGGAAGATCGAAGAGATGCCGGAGAGCTGGAAAACCGGGGTAATGCCGCTGTACAAGAGATCAGCATGATTTCAGGAGGGCCCACTGACGGGGACTCAGGCCGAGCCCGTAAGTCGCACGTTCGGCGGTTGTATGTGGGAGCTGTGGGGTGCAGCCACGAGCAGGCGTCTGGCCCTGTCATTAGCTTTGGGCCACAAGATTTGGAGGGTCTGGAACTACCCCACGACGATGCTCTCATAATCAAGGTCGTTATCACTAACAGCCGAGTGACCCGGGTATTTGTGGACACCGGGAGCTCGGTCAACATTTTGTTTAGAGCTGCGTTCGAGGAGATGCAGATTAATGCCGCTGAGCTCCAACCCGTGACCACTTCTTTGTACGGGTTCACAGGCAACGAAGTCAAGCCCATGGGTCAGATCAAGCTGGCCATTTCCATGGGCACTGAGCCACTGGTGCGCACCTGGAGGAGCACCTTTATAGTGGTGGATTTGCCTTCCTCCTACAACGTCATCCTGGGAAGGCCAGCTCTGCATGAGTTCCGGGCTGCTGTCTCCACTTTTCACTAGAAGATCAAGTTCCCTGTTGGCGAGCGGGTCGGGGTAGTCAAAGGAGAGCAAAAGGTATCTCGCAGCTGCTACATCGATATGGTCCGGGTGGAGACGCGCAAAAGCCGGAGGACGCAGGATGGTGGTGTACACGCTATCCAAGAGGAGCCTTTGCCTATTGCCGAGGAGCCTATTCCTTGGGAAGAGATTCAGTTGGACCCTGACAGAGCAGAAAGCATCACTCGCATCGCCAGCGACTTACCACCGGAGCTTAATTCGGAGCTGATACAGTGTCTGACCCGCAATAGGGACATTTTTGCTTGGTCCCCGGAGGAATTGCCCGGGATCAGACCAGAGATAGCCGAGCACAAGCTGCATTTGATACCTGAAGCCAAGCCAGTCAAGCAGAAGAAGAGAAATTTCTCCGCTGACCAGAATAAAATTGTTCGAGCTGAAGTGGATCAGCTCAGGAAGGCAGGACATGTTCGAGAGGTGCAGTTCCCGTCTTGGTTTTCTAACGTTGTACTGGTAAAAAAGTCTAACAACAAGTGGAGGGTATGCATAGACTTTCGCGACCTCAACAAAGTCACCCCCAAAGACTGTTATCCTCTCCCGCGGATCGATCAGGTGGTGGATTCAACTGCTGGCTGTGAAAGGATATGCATGATGGACGCTTATCAAGGATATCATCAGATACCCTTGGCTAGGGAGGATCAGGAGAAGATTAGCTTCATAACGGCCGACGGTACTTTTTGCTATATGGTCATGCCATTTGGACTCAGGAATGCTGGGGCTACCTACCAAAGGATGATGGATAAAATCTTTCGGAATCAGATCGGGCGGAACGTGGAGGTCTATGTTGATGACATCTTAATCAAGTCCCCCCTGGCGTCCAGTCTAATAAAAGATGTAGAAGAAACCTGTGGGACTCTGAGGCAATATGGGGTAAAGCTGAATCCCCTGAAATGTCTGTTCGGGGCCAAAGGAGGGAAGTTTCTGGGCTATCTGGTGACCGAGCGAGGGATAGAAGCCAATCCTGAGAAGGTTCAAGCACTTCGGAACATGCAGATCCCTCAGAATCTGAAGGAAACGCAGAAGCTAGTCGGCAGGATAACAACGTTATCTCAATTCATCTCCAGATCTGCAGATCGAGCCGCGCCCTTCTTCAAAGTGCTCAGGAAAGCGGCCAAGTTTCAGTGGACGGAAGAATGCACACAGGCCTTTGAGGAGCTAAAGCAATACCTGGAGTCTTTGCCATCGCTGTTTAAGCCTGTTGTGGGAGAGCCCCTTTGGGTCTACTTGTAAGCCACCCCCGAGGCCGTGGGGGCCGTGTTGGTTAAGGAGCAGGACAATGTACAACGGCCAGTGTATTTTTTCAGCCATCTATTGAAGGGGGCTGAGTCTCGGTACACGGCCCTGGAAAAGTTGGTTTACGGACTTGTTCTCATGGCTCGACGCCTCCGACCGTATTTTTTGGCGCATCCCATCACCGTCCTGACAAACAGTACAATGGGTCGAGCTCTCACCAAGGTGGAGGTAGCAGGTCGGCTTATCAAATGGGCAACCGAGCTCGGGGAATATGATATACAGTATCAGCCCCGAACCGCGATCAAGGCGCAGGCCCTGGCGGATTTCTTGACAGAGGTTTATCAAGCGGATTCGGAGGAGGTTTGGAAAGTTTACGTAGACGGGTAGGCTACCCATCGTGGGAGTGGTGTAGGTGCACTTCTAATATCTCCGCAGGGAGACATTATGCAGCTGGTTGTACGGCTAAATTTCAGAGCTACCAACAATGAGGCAGAATATGAAGCCCTATTAGCAGGTCTGCAAGCAGCTCGGCATGTGGGGGCAAGCCGAGTCATAATATATTCAGATTCCCAGTTGGTAACTCATCAGGTGACTGGGCATTTTGAGGTAAACGATGAAAAGATGTGAGTTTACAAGGAAGCCTATGAGAAGATGAGGGAAGAGTTTAAAGAAGTCACAGTCACTAAGATTCCCAGGGCTGAAAAATGAAAGAGCGGACGAACTAGCTAAAATGGTCAGCTCCCTGACCACTTGGACGCTCGACAGAGCTATAGCACAGACCTTCCTTATAGCTCAGATAGACCTACAAAGTAACCTGGGAGAAGTAATTGATTGGAGGGCGCCCATAATAAGCTTCCTCCAACGAGGAATTGTACCCACCAACTTAGAAGAGGCGCGTATGCTCAGGAGACAGGCCCATTCTTATGTTATGATCGGAGATCAATTGTACAAAAGGTCTTTCTCCCGACCTCTGCTCAAGTGCTTGAATACGGAAGAAGCAGATCAGGCCTTGCGGGAGATACATTTGGGGTGCTGTGGCAATCACGCAGGTGGAAGAACGCTGGCCCGGAAAGTACTATTGGCCGGGTATTTCTGGCCTACCCTGCAGAAGGACGCACAGAAGCTAGTGAATACTTGTTTGTCGTGCCAGAAATATCAGAACCTGACACACCGACCCACAGAGCTACTGAGAACTTCTATAGTGTCTTGTCCGTTTGACCAATGGGGTATGGATATCGTAGGACCTTTCCCGATGGCTACAGGGCAAAGACGTTTCTTGTTGGTAGCAGTAGACTACTTCTCCAAGTGGGTAGAGGCGGAAGCTCTGGCTAGAATTACTGAAGATGCGGTGATCCAGTTCTTGTGGAAGAATATTTTTTGCAGATTTGGCTTACCTCATAAGTTAGTGTCGGACAACGGCAGACAATTTCAAGGACGCAAGATACAGAATTGGTGCAAGGGGTTCGGCATAACTCAGGCCTTTACTTCGGTGGCGCATCCTCAGAGCAATGGTCAGACAGAGGTGGTCAATCGAGAAATAGTGCGAGGGCTCAAGGTCAAGCTGGATCACATGGGAGGCAGTTGGGTGGACGAGCTGTCGAGCATTTTATGGGCCTATCGTACGACACCCCGAGAAAGTACAGGTCTGACACCCTTCCATTTGGTGTATGGTAATGAAGCAGTAGTACCTCTGGAGGTCGGGATACCGTCCGTGAGAAGAATGATGTACGATCAAGAGAACACAGAGCGACGGTTGGCTGAACTGGATTTCATCAGTGAAATTTGCGAGCAAACATCTGCCAGGCTAGAAGCCTATAGACAGAGGATGAGACAGAACTATAACAGAAGGGTGATCCCTCGTTTCTTCGAAGAAGGAGACCTAGTCTGGAAGCAGGTGAAGCCCTTAGGGGAAGTGACAAAGCTGGCGCCACAATGGGACGGACCATACAAAGTCATCAAAAAACTGACATCAGGGGCCTATTATTTGCAGGATGCTCAAGGAAGGAATCTAGACCGACCTTGGAGTGCTAACTACCTACGGCCCTATCGGGTTTAAGGGGGCTGGCTCTGTTGGTGTAAGCCGGGTCAGGCGAGGGGCCTGGAGACAGTAGAATAGTCAGGTAAAAATCCGAAAATGCATATGTACTTGTAAAAGTTCTACAGTTTAAGCGGTCGGTACAGATCATTTAAAAGGAGCAAAAATTTCATCCGGAAAGCCTTGAATGATTTTGTCTTGATCCAAAAAGTCTGCGGAAGGGATAGAGCTCAGGAAGTTCTGTGCGTGAAGTTGCCCGAATAACTCCAGCCACCGTGTAGGGCACGGTGGCGGAAACGTGTGCCCCGACTTGGGATAAAAACTCAGGAGAGCTCAGATACAACATTCGACTTTGAAGGCAACGATCACTCTCTCCTTCCCGATAGATCGCCAGGGCGGTGGAAACTCCCGTCAAAGCCGCTCGGGACTGAGATAGTTCCGCTTTCAGAGCCCTCAGTTCAGCTGCTTGAGTTTCCAGTTAAGCTGCCTGAACCTCCAATTTCTTGTTCCTCTCCTGCAGGAGGGTATCCTTGGACTGTATTTCCTGAGCTTGATGGGCCAGTTGTTACTGATACCCCGCCTCCGAGACGACTCTTTCCTCCCTCATAGCCCGGAGTTCATCTTTGACCTGCACCAGGGAACTTTTCTGCCATTGGTCTGATTGGTCAGGGCTTGGATTTCTGCCCGCAATGCATAACTAGCTTGGGCGGGGTCATTCAGCTGCAGCTCTAATTCATAGACTCTCTCTCGGAGTTCTTTGCTTTCGTGATGGAGGGCGTGGAAGGATTGGTTCAGCACCAAAGATTCTGCATGAGTCTGGATGGAAGATATGACCCTCAGTTAAGACAAACTAATACCAAGTGTAGGATGAAGAGAACTTACTTTAGCCCAAGACTTCGAGAACCTATCCATCTGGGCTAATGGCGGCGTGCTATCCATCTGACTCATGCTCTCTGCCCACAAGCTGCCAAGACAGCCTTTCATTATCAGAAGGCTCGTGGGGGCGTCATGTCGCCGAGCTAGAGCAGCTTCAGAGGGGATAGTGGTCCTGTAATGATGGCGGGCGGAGGAGGAAGGTTGAGAAGGGCCGGTGTCAGCACCAGGAGGAGCAGGAGGTGGCTCGGGAACGGACTCAGTTGGCACGGGGTCATGGCGATCGCCTGGGCTGTCTTCCTCAACAGGAGTGGGGGCAGAGCGGAATGCAGCTGGTCTTCCCCTGTAAGGGTTGGGGGATGCTGCCAGATAGACAAAGCAAGAGTGATGAGGGGAATGGTGTCAGAGCCAGCCACGGCGGCAGCCGGGGGCAATTGGGTAGTAAAAGGAACATGATCAAGCGTTTGTGAAGTCAGACCTGGTCTCCGACGCCGTCTGCGAAGCAGGGGCTGGTTGTCAGAATCAGAATTGTCAGAGCAAGGTTGACCTTGTGAAGAGGCTGCAGCACCCCCGTCTGTGGCGCCCCGACAGGATGAGCTTTGACCAGCGCGATGGAGTGTCGCGCGACCACGTCTAGAGGCCCGGGAGGCTCCTCGGAACACGCATCTGGCCGGACGGCCGGCTTGATCGAGACCCCGACCTCGGCTCGGGGCAGCAGGTGAAGGAGAAGTATTGTGTAGAGCGGAGCTGGAAGTGGGTTGAGTCGTTGCCCCAAATGAGGTGGATCCAAGATGAGAGAGTAGCCTCCTATCCAAGATCACCTGACCGCGTCGCATTATTTCCAGATCATCGAGGGGCAAAGACAGAACCTCTGAGGCGCGATGCAGAACCTCCGCTATAGGCACCAATACGAAAGGTCATTCTCACAAAGAAAATGGTCGAAAGCGGGGGAGGGGGGCTCAGCCTGAACTTACCTAAGGAGCGCGGTGTTTCAGAGAAAGCGGGGCTCAGCCGAAAAAAGGAAAGTAGGTCTTCAGATATCAGTCTTGTCAAATTCAAGCGTCAATCCTCCATCTGGATTGCAGCCGTAGCATAGGAGAAGTCCATGTGGAATTCGTCCAGCGCCGGAGTTAGAGGGAGCTCAGACTGCCAGTGCATAGGCCAGCCTGTTCCCTCAGGAAACCGGAGGAAAAAGAATTTTTTTCCTCCAGTTAGCACTAGGAGGAGGAAGAGGAGAGAAGAAAGCAGTATGACTGCGAGCTTGGAAGTAAAAGAGACCATCGGCGTGCCGAGCAAGAGCAAAGAAGCAGTGAAAGAGGGGAGCGGACCAAGAAACTTCGCAAACTTCGCAGAGTATTACAAAACCGCATAAAATCTTTATGGAGTTGGGAGTTAGCTGACCTAAGGGGATCTTAAAGTAGCGGCACACTCCAGACAAAAAAGGATGCGGGGGTAGACGAATGCCAGATACAAATTGCTCAGTGAAGAAAGTACAAGAACCAGGCAGAGGATCGAAATACAAGTTCACTCCAGTAGGGATGATGGGGCGAAAGCTAGTAGGGATTTTGTAAGTATACCGTAGGTCATCCCAATCCAACTCGGCAAAAGTCGAAGCGCCTGGGAAATGCTCCGCCAACAAGGAGATCCAAGAAGGAGAGGCCATTGCAAGAGAGATTATCTCAGGAGGTAGAAAGAACAAACGAAAAGAGGCGACTTGAAAAAAAGGAAGGAGCGTGGAGCAGTCTCGGAAAAAGTCAGTCGGCGGCGACAGCGTTTGAGTGCTCCGTGGTGATGACGAATCATAACAGAAGGGAGAGAGGAAGAAGATACTTATAGGTATGGTGGAGGAAGGATATTTTCGTAAGTTAACAACGGATGGTTGATACAGGGGCGAAGATAGACAGGGCGCACTCTGTGATGACCCTCGAGAATATAACCAGAGGGCATTATAGGAAAGGCAAGGGCTCGAGATACGAAGTGCCTCCTAAGGTGATTGCTCCAAGCAGGACAAAAATGTACAGAGGGGCCATTGAAAGGTGGATAGATCAAAACAGTGGGCTTCATGAACATGCAAGGGAAAATCTATCTCTCGCCGGGCTCGGTCCAAAAGCAATCATAGAAGGAAGAGCTATGTAGCAAAGCAAAGTAAACTAGGGCAGGCTGATTAGCAGAGATCAGCCAAGGCCCACGGACGACCTACTAAGAAAAGAAACGAGCTAAGGATGTGTGAAGGGGAAGCAATACAATTATCCAGATATAAGGGAAGATAAGTACAGGTATTCAAAGTGCAATACGACCATACGAATAAGTACAATCAGGGAGGGTTCAGCATCAACACATAAAAGGTAAACATTACAACATGGTTCCGACTACACATCTGAGGAAGAGGGCGCAGGATCAATAGAGGCCAACGGAAGGAGCAGGGGATCAGCCAGCACTATGGCGGAAGACGCAGGATCAGCGGACGTTTCAGGAGCAGCAGCAGGAAGGGCCTGGGCAGAAATATCCACGGGAGCCGGATCGGCCGCAGGGGGAGGAGCCTCCAAGAGGAAAAGCCCATCATCCGCTTCGAAGGAGGGGAAAGTTTCCTGCGGCAATTCCCTGGATAGGCGAGCTGTGTCCAAAAAGGTGGCAGGAGGTGCCGAGCGTAGAAAACCTTGCTCGAAGGCCTGTCTGACCCCACCAGCGGCCCCATGACACAGCAACAAGACCATCCAGCGTCCTAGTTTTTGGAGGAAGAAGGAAGAGCGGACATAGGCCAGTCTGTATGCCTTCAGCCGCTCTGATTCGCCAGCTCGGTATGCTTCCAAGCTGTTCTTGTTCTCGGCAACCTCGGCGCGGGCCACGGATAAATCGCTCTGGCCCTGAGACACTGCTTCCTGGGCCTTCGATAACTCCGCTTGTAAGGATTGGAGAGTGGCTTGGCAAGCTTTCCACTGAGTCCGCATGGTTGCCTCCCGGCTAGCGGCAGCACTAGCCAGGGCCTGGGCATCGGCCAACCCCTTTTGCAGGAGCTCCCGACTTTGCCGTAGCAAACTCACATCCGCCGATCGGGAGAGCAGCTCTGCCTCTTTGTCTTTCAGCTCAGAAACTGCCGCTTGATGACGATCCGCTTCAGAAGCCAAGGAAGACTCACTTGTCTTTAAAGTCGCCTCCAACTTCTGAAGTTTATCGAAGGCGGCATGGGAAATGGCTCGAGCAGAGGCCGCAGATTCCCCGGTGGCACGCAGATAAGCATCCAAGCTTCCAAGAGAAGGCTCAGGAGGAGCTGAGGAAGCTACAGGGGGCTCTAGTTCCTGAAGACGTGCCTTGAGCACTACGTTCTCTCGCTGAAGCTCGGCCGCTCGCTGAACGACACTCAGACTCACGGAACAGGTCTGCAGGTGGCCATAGGAAGGGAAAGGGGGTTATAGAAGCATATGAATTCCCAGAAGAGGAAGAAGAAGAGCTTACCGCTACCAAGGAACGAGCAATTTGATCAAACCCCTCCAAAGGGGAACTGCTCTCCCAGAATTGGCGGTTGGCTGATTGCCAGGTGGTGGCCAAGTCCCCATAGAAATCGACCCTACAGAAGATAGAAGATAGGTCGGCAGCGGGCGGGTAAGCAGGGTCGATCTCTGATGGAAGTCTCCAGGAAGCCTCGAAAGCTAGGTCTGCAGAAGGCAGGTTCAGAGTCGACATAGCTGAGCTCATAGGCGCAAGAAGAGGAGAGGCTGGGGGAATCAGCGAGTCCAGGGGCTGATCGCCGGAGGACGAAGGCGGGGCAGGTAATACACTCTGGATTGGTACCGGAGCTGTCAGGGCCAATGACGGGTCTGCCATTTCCAGATCAGAGGCCTTCTCCCGGGCCAATCTTGTCTCCTGGGTCGAGCTCGTATCCGAGGACCTAGAGGGGGAGGAGATACTCAATACCCGTTGACGGCGAGGAGGTGGAGGAGAAGTTGCGGTGACCGGGGCCGCTCTCTTGCCCTTGCGCGTAAGGCGCAGCTTCATAGTAGGAGGGAGCGAGGGCACTTGTCCTGCTAGCGAGGGCTCAGACGCAGGTTGATCAGAGATGCAGCGTAGGGCTGAGTCTGCAGGGCTGGGGGTAGGTGGCTCAATAAGCGCCGAGGCGGCTACCGTCTCTGAGGTTCGGGGTGCCGAAGGCTGTGGACCGGCGGAAGCAGTGGGGTTGGAAGATAGGCCTTGTGTTAGCTCCTCATTCAGAGCTTGCAGAACGGTCACCGAGGGTGTCTCCTGACTGGCAAAAGAGCGGAGGATGACACCCACTACAAGAATAAGAGGAAGAAGCACCTCAGTTAGCGAAGAGCGGTATATAAAAAGTAACAACTTGCCAAAAGGAGCTCCGATTTCTGTGGAGACAGGACTAAGACCAAAAGCGTACAGAATGCCTTCTAGCATCAATACAGACAAGTGAACAACAACACTGCTTAGCTTGGCCACAGCTGCGGAGCAGGCAGGCTCATGAGCGTGCAAAGGGAAGTCTGAAGTAAGGATGGGACGCCATTGGGAAGGCCCAGCTAAGGGGACGGGGGGCTTGAGGAAGAAAAAGCGAGATCTCCAGCCTTTATTAGAAGAAGGTAGGTCATCAAAAAACTTATGGCCCGGCTTGGCCTGAACGTTGAATACCCCCGCCTCGGCTCGCCGGAAGGACTAGAAATGATGGAATAATTGAGCGGTCAAGGGAATGTGATAAATGCGGCACAAGATGATGGTTCCGCAGACGACTCGGAATACATTAGGGGCGAACTGAGAGATACCAATACCACAATACTGACTCAACTCAGAGAAAAAAGGATGTAAAGGAAAGCGAAGACCGCCTAAGATTTGATCCCTAAAAACAGTGATAAACCCTTCGGGAGGAGAAGAGGGATGTTCGTCGGGCGAGGGAAGTCGCAACTCATAAGCGGCGCCTAGTCCCAAATTGGATTGCAGTGAAGACAGGTCGTGATGGTCTAAATCAGAGATATAACGTGAATACCAGAAGAGTTCCTTACCATCCATGACTATGAGGAGTAAGCAAGTGAGGAGGTTGAAGACAAGAGGGGTCACAGGTCAGGCGCAAACAGGAAGGCGAGAACCTTCGGGCGCAAGCAGGAGGACGAGAAGCTGCACTACCAGAGATGGTCACGAACGAGAGGAAGAGGATAGCGAAGCGTCAAAGTGAAGACGGCGGGCTGCTCTTAGGGTTTATAAAGCCCATTCATTCCTAGGACACATCGAGAATCGAGCCAAGTATCTTTTTGGGTTACACACCCCAACGCCGTCTGATAAGAAGTAAGCGCCGAAGGGTGCAAAAAGGGGTCAGAAGCTGGCGTCAGGAGGCGTGAGCAGTAAAGGCATCGGACAGGTGTCACCCCGAGAAGAAGTGCATTAAGGATTGACATGGCAAGGCAATCATGAAGGGGCGTGGCCTACAAAAGATGCATTCTCCTCGAAAGGCCCGAGGCTAGGCGGGAAGTTTCATAAAGCTACAGAAGC